>NW_007252613.1:43684-65252 GCF_000164805.1 Carlito syrichta
CGGGCTCAGGCAATCCACTCACCTCAGCCTCCCAAAGGTGCGGGATTACAGGCTGGGCCACCGAGCCAAGCTGCCTTTTATTTTTATTTATTTATTTTTTTACTTCTGATTACACACAGAAAGATTACCCTTCTTTTGGTCCATCAGGCTAATGTTTTTGATGTACATTGTGTATCTTTGATTTTTTTCAGTTTTGGTTGTCTTTGAATTAATTTTGCAACTAAGGCAATCGTGAAGGGGAAATCTTCATTTAAGCTGCAATCCCAGGCCTGACGGGGCATCCTAGCCTCCTGTGTTATCCTTTGCCTTTCCAGCCTCACTGGGCCACCACAACCCTTGGTACCTTTTATCTGGACTGTTGCAGTAGCCTTTCAACGGCCTCCACCCTGCCTCCCCCAGCCCCTTTGCACAGACGCCACCAGGTTAATCCGCCTAAGGCACGAGCCAGTGGACCCATCCCTCCCCTGGCCCAGCTTCAGGCAGCTCCTCCTTGCCTGCCCAGGAAGGTCTAGACAGCCCATCCAGCATGCCTCAACCTTTTCCCTGCCTCATCCCTCTGTAAACTCGTCTCCGCAATTTCTTTCCTATGTCTTGATCCCCACTGGGTCTGTTTTCTTCCCAGTCGTGCTCCCACCCCTTCAAGCACCGCAGGGTCCAGTCTTCAGGGACTCCATCAGGTGCCACCTTCTAATTAGCACCTTGCCCACAATATCAGAATGCCTTCTTCTCATGATATTTCTTTTATAAGATTCCAGAAAGCCAGCAACACAACTGGGCCATAGGGCTGGTCTCAGTCAAGGGAGCCAAGGGCTGATCTCATTGGAGAAAGCTCCCAGAGAAAGTACCCCAGTGTGTGGGGAACTGAACTCTGCTCCTCAGAGTTGCCCAGCACTTGGGGAGATGCTTAGGAAGCATTCCCAAAGAGCGAGTCCAAGTGGCGCCATATTGAAGTCTGCAGCCTCTGTCACGTTAACAACTGAAACACTCATAAAGAAAAGTTGTAAACGTGAGGTACATACATGAGTTTTGCTTTGTGACCCAAGAAAGTACTAGTCTGTGGGCGCTTTTTTTTTGAGTTGGGGTCTCACTCTGTCACCCCGTGGTACAACCATGGCTCACTGCAGCCTTGACTTCCTGGGCTCAGGTGATCCCTTCACCTCAGCTCCCCACGTAGCTGGGACTACAGGCACATGCCACCATGCTGGCTATTTATTATTATTATTATTATTTTCTGTGGAGGTCTTGCTATGTTACCCAGGCTAGTCTCAAACTCCTAGGCTCCAGCAATCCTCCAGCCTCTGCCTCCCAGAGTGCTGGATTACAAACGTGAGCAACCACACTCAGCCCCTGTCGGTTTTTTAACCTGCAGTTACCAAAGATGATCTCTAAGAGATGCACCCTTTGTTCCGCCTGCTCGTATGATCACTTGAAATGGGTGGACAGGTGGGTGTGGAATGAACAGGTGCATGGGGACTGCTCCCACAGGTGAAGAGGATGTTTGTGTGGATATGTGTGCCTAGGCAGGTACCCTCGTGGTCGTCTGCTGCCAAGTGATCAAGAGCAAATAAAGGATCCCATGACAACATGGGGGTGACGTGCCTCCAAGGAGGGAAGGGCACCTACGAGGGAGATTGTCTGGGCACACTTGCAGGATGTCTGCTTTGCTTAATGGATTCCTAGCCTGATGGGGATGTAGCTGCCAGCACTCGGGGCAACGCTGCCTTTGGTTTCATGCTCACGCTCCAGAAAAAAATAGCATGTGCCAATATGAATTGAAAATTCTTAGAGGGGATCAGTGTAATCCCTATTTAATTTGAACTTTTCCTCTTAAATTCACTTTGTGAATAGTAAGACATTCTGGTCATGGACACAAAGGCATTTTTCCACATGCTGAACACACTGCACCCTGGGAATAGTCCGCGCCCCTAATTGAGATCCTGAAGGAGAGGAGAAGCTTGCAAATAAACCTCTGCAAGTGCAGAAAAGAGCTCTCAATACCATCCGAGGGGCATCTGCAATAAAAGTTCACCTGGCCTTCAGGGTTCCCTGATAATGTTCCGTAGGGGGTGTCAATGAAGTGAGGCTAAACACGACTGTGAAGGTTTCACTGCTAGTTTGTTTTACTTACTCTTCAATTACATGAAGTCTTCTTAAATTTTATGAGGTGTGCTTTTCCTCAAAACTAGTGGGCCACTCAAGAGCAGGCCCGAATGAGTGAGACGTTCCTCTCGTTTGGAGCATGACCTGCTGATGGATACAGGTGACAGAACACACCCATTCCAACAGGCTGGCAAGAAGGGGGTGGTGTCAAGGGCTGCTGTGGGCTCCCAGCCCTGATTCTACACCAGCACATCTCAGGGCTGCAGACCGACTCCTCTCCCGGTGGCCTGTGGCTCTTAATCGGCTTGCTCTTTCCTCCCCGCCCCCCCAGGTTGTGAGTCTTGCTCTGTTACTCAGGCTGGAATACAGTGGCATGAACACGGTTCATCGCAGCCTCAACCTCCTGGGCTTAGGCAATCCTTCTGCCTCAGCCTCCTGAGTAGCTGGGACTACAGGTGCACACCACCATGCCTGGCTTTTTATTTCTGGGGGAGAGCAGTAGGAGTCTCACTCTGTTGCCCAGGCTGGAGTGCAGTAGCATGCTCACAGCCACCATAGTCTCGACCTGCTGGGCTCAGGCACCCTTCCTGCCGTGTCTACTTCCCATCACCATTTACGGTTATGGCTGGGGTCTCCAGACAGGAAAATATTTGCGGACAATGGTGTGCCAGCCACACAGGCAGACCCTCTGGGAGAGGACCCACTTGGCTTATCCAGGGAGAGCCCCCATAACTTTCTTTCCAGTTCTCTCTCTTTCAGTCATATTAAACTGTATGCGGATCCCTGCACATTCCTGTATTTCTGTCTCCACATGGGGTCGTGCACCTCTACCTGGAATGCTCTGAGCTGCTTTCTTTTCTACCATTGACTTTAAGGGAGTCATCAACTCTCTGAGGAAACCTCTTCGATCGCCTTCAATTAGACTTGAGTCTTTTTTTCTAAGGATAGCCGTAGGGTTTCGTCTGTCTCTTAGACCAGTTCCCGTTCCAGCTCATGGTTTTGAGTCTATCCTCGAAGACACAGAAGAGCAAAGGCCCAACTGTCCCATCTCTGAATCTCCAGTCACTCTTTGTGTTTTTGTATTCACGGTTTTATTCCCTCAACACACATTCATCATCATCGCTTCGGAAAGCCCTTCCCTGACCACCCTGCCCAAAGTGGACTTTCGTACTACGGAGTATAATCCAACATTTTTTTCCTTATTTATTTTTTTTCTTGTAAACTGTCTGTCTCTCCCCATAGAATATAATCTCAATCTGTCTTGTTCATCTCAGTGGCAACTACAATACTTGACTAGTGTAGGTGCTAAGATAGTTGTTGGACGAATATGCCAACCAAGAAACAAATGAAAAAGCTTGTAGGAGTGACTTGGGTTTTGCACAGAGCTTTCAAATAGCGAGCAGATTGAGGCTGTGTGTGGTGGCTCACACCTATAATCCCAGCACTTTAGGAGGCCAAGGTGGGAGGATTACTTGAGCCCAGGAGTTCGAGACCAGCTTGGGCAACATAGCAAGAACTCACCTCAAAATTAACAAATGAAAAGAGCCAGGCACAATAGCTCACGGCTGAATCCCAGCACTTTAGAGACAAGAGGGTTGCCTGAGCCCAGGAGTTCGAGACCAACCTGGGCAACTTAGCGAGACCTCATCTTTACAGTAAAATTAGCTAGGCATGGTGGTGCATGCCTGTAGTTCCAGCTACTTGGAAGGCTGAGGCGGAAGGACCTGGATGGGATTTGAGGCATGCCCACCATCTTCCCCACATACTCACCTCCCAGGATAGGAATGGCGCACACTGAGAACATAATCAACAAACCAGATGATTTTTCACCATCAGCTAAGTTGGTTTGCTGCTTTTGCCAGAGGCCTAGGGTGGAATGTGCATGAATCCTAAGCCTTTCCCACTGGGAGTATCCAGTGTGGGTGGGAACCCAGGCAGAGATGCAGAGACCCCCACAGGACCATGTCTTGGAAGGACAGGTACGATGAGGATGGCCCAGTGCGCTCTGAGGGGCCGACTGGTGACCGGCGTGGCTGTTAATCCAGAAATGACAGTCAAAACAATCCGTGAGAAGTACACTCAAAACCCATTGACAGCCTGTCTCCCCAGTTTCCTAGAGGATTTCTGGCCTGTGACTCCCACAATCACATAGGTCCCATGAGCAGCCCTCTGGACCCGCTGAGCACGCTGCCTCTTTGTGCGACATGGGTTTACCTAAGGACCTCACCGGTTGTTCATAAACTGGCATTTGTCTTTCTGGAATGACAAAACTGGCATTTGTCTTTCTGCATCCTGAGTGGTAAGTATAAAAACACAAAACAAATAGGTGCTCAAAGACAAAGGAAGAGCAGAACAAAGAAGCCCCTACAGGCGGCTGAGGCGTGCAGCAGCCTTGCTTTCCCGGGGCAAGCAGTGCTTGGAGGACCCTTTGCGCCCCGGGGTTCCTGCAGCAGGGAGGTCTCTCCTGATCAAGTGATCACTGCCCCTCGCACTGAGGACAGGCCAGGCAGCAGCACTTGATCCCAGTCCTGATTCTGAGCCATTCACTTGCTCTGTGCCCTGAAGGAAGTTACCTACCCCTCAATGCCCACATCCGTTCAGAGGGCTCCGGAAGGTCTGCCCTCTTCTTTCTGGGTGGACGCTGCAGGCGGGCGAGTGGGAGGGCACAAGGCACTCGAAAGAATCACGTACACTGAGGAGGACTCACACGGGGTCAGGGCCAGATGGACTCAGCCTCCCATAGCAACAGGGCAGCTGGCTTAGTTAAGAATCTGGAAGTGTGATCTTGGATTTTGCCCACCTTTTCCAAAAGTAAACTTTTAAAAATAGATAACATGCATGCCGAAGAATGCACAAGACACAAACGCAAGAGCTCAATGAGTGTCTACCAAGTGCATAGCCATGTGTCCTGCCTCCAAGTCATGACAGAGAACACGACACATTTCACTCTGCTCTCCGCAAAGGCTGTCTCTGTTCGGATTCTGCCCTCATTCGTGTGTCTGCCTCCCTTTGAACTTTACATCAATGGAACCTTCTTTTGTGTCTGGATCCTTTCATGCAACATTGTGTTGGTGAGACGCGTCCATCCTGTTGCTTGTGGTGGCGTTTCATTTGTGTTCGCTGCTGTGTAGTGTTCCACCATGTAACTGCCACCCTTTCTTCATTCTACTTGTGATGGGTATTTGGGTCATTTCCAGGTTGTTGGCTGTTATGAATAATGTTTTCATAAGTATTCTTTTACATAGCTATGTGGCATATACACACGCATTTCTGTAGGGAGTGCCTACTATTTTTTTCTTTTTATAAAACTTTATTTGGATGTATAGCAGGCTCTTGGCCTACATCCAAGTAATTTTTTTCTTTTTTATTATTTTTTAAATTGACAGATAAACTTACATGTATTTATCATGTACAACATGATGCTTTAAAGTATATAAACATTGTTGCCTACCACTTTTTTTTTTAGAGACAGGTCTTTGCTATTGCCCATGCCGGCCTTAAACTCCTGGGCTCAAGCGATCCTCCCACCTCAGCCTCCTGAGTAGCTGGGACTATAGGCGCAAACCACTGTGCCCAGCCCTGCCACTTCTGAAGGTGAATTGAGAATGAAAAAGTACTGAGTTCTCTTTATCTTGAGAATGTCCATGTGGTTACTTGTCTGGGTAGTGTATTGTTGTCATGTGGAAGCTGACTGAGTAGGATGATTGTAAACCAAATTTTTTGAAGGTTTGCTTTGAGTTCCAACACAAAGATGCCTGAGAGAGCAGGAACTCCTGGAAATTCTATGTGTGTCAATTTGTATCTGGAAAAAATAGGAGAAATTACATTTGCCAATTTTTAATATAAAGATTGACATTGACACCACAGGCTGCCAAGATACCAGACCATCAGGTGAGCAATGGGGCATAAGACATCTGAGGCTCCCTCACCCTCAGGTTAAGCAGATTTACACTTTCAACTAGATAAACCGTCACAAAAGGACAAGGGGCTTAAAAAGAGTTGTACACACACACACACAGAGAGAGAAAAATTAATTCTGATGGTGCAAGCACAAGGAAGCAAGAGAATGACGACAGCCACATCTGCCTTGGAACGGGCTATTCATCCCGCCCCGTCACGAGGAAAAAACAACTGACAACATATCTAACAAGAAGACCCATGGATTTCAGAATAATCGGCGTGGCCTAGCAAGTCACCCCACCCTAAGTGTGTACTGAGCCTTGATGTTGCCTCCTGAGAGGCGTACATGTGTTTAATATAGAAATAAACAACTGTACACATATTGGAGGGGAGCATGCTTGTCTTATATCAGATATTTCCTAGATGCAGAACCAGACAGGGATTCTTGGGCATGTAATGTATAGAGGGAAAGGGGGGCGGGGGATAAGACCAGAGCAGAGGAAGGGAGCCAAGCGAGGCTGTGGTCTCAGCCTGACCCTGCCGGAAAAGCTGGAATGGCACTGCAGGGCTGGCCTCATCTGGAGGAAATGGATGGACTGGCCTTTTTTTTTGAGTTGGATTCTCACTCCATCACCCAGGCTAGAGTGCAGTGCCACAATCACGGCCACCCCAGTGTCGACCTGCTGGGCTCCAGCAACCCTTCTGCCTCAGCCTTCCAAGTAGCCAGAACTACAGGTACATGCTACCACGCCCCACTAATTTTTGATTTCTTGTAGAGATGAGGTCTTGCCAAGTTGCCCGGGCTGGTCTCGAACCCACAGGCTCAGGAAATCCACTTGCCTCAGCCTCCCAAAGTGCTGGGATTGCAGGCTGAGCCACCAAGCTTGGCCCGGACTGGCCTTTTGTACGCCCTCCATGGGATGTTGGCTGTGTGTTGCTCCCACGGTGCTAGGGCTGGCGAGCTCAGGTGTGGGTCACTAACCTCCAAGGTGAGGTAGGGCAGCCAAGGGAGCAGCTATTGGCAGCCAGCCTTCACCGTGGCTGGGATCTTGGTAGGACATCACAGCATCTGCCACCAGGCTCGGAATCACCAACTGGGGCTGGTGGCCAAAAAGTTCAGGGGCCACTAGTAATCGGATGTCAGGCTTGGGAATGATGGGGATGCTTTCTGTGGATAAGATGCAGAAAACCCATAAGCACGTGTCATGTCACACACCAGCTCCACATTCCCATCTTGCCTCCTGAGCATTTGGCATGGCCCCTGCCTTCCTGCTCCTGGATCAGTAGCCACCATCCACCCACCACTCTGGTCACACCCTGCACTGTCATCTGTCTGCTCTTGCATGCAGAATCCACAAGGCCTGCATTTGACCGTAAGAGCTAAAAGAGCATGTTGACTCCAGTAGGACGGTGGTTTGAAAAGACTTAAGGATGGCTGGAAAGACAGTGCAGGGCGTTATTGGAGCTAAGAAAGAAGGCAAGGCTAAGAGAATTGACTTGATGGGAAGAAGAAAATCTGTGCACATGTGCACACGACCCCAAAATGAGAGAGCCGGGCCAGCCACCTGGGCCAATGGGAAGGGCAGGGAAGGGAAGGTTTAGTTCTCATCCTGGCTCTGCCACCAAAAAACCACGGGGCTTGGACAAGTGGCCTACCCTCTCAAACCCAGCCAGAGGAAGAACATGATATCCAACTACTCCACTGGGTCTGAGTCGCCCGACCTACCGGGGTGCCCCCCCATCCTTACTCTGGCCCACTGGCTTCCCCCCACAAAGGCCTCCGTCCACCCTGTTGAATGAGCCCCCAGCCATTCTCTTTCAACAAAGCAATTGGAATGTTGTTTGTATTCTTGGCATGGTCCTGCACTCTATAGACTGCTGTTCTTGTTTATTTAATCACCGGGGATGTCTGTGGCTTGTCCTCTGCTCTGTCACCAGGGCCTAACCAGCACCTGGCCGTAGTAGGCTTTTAGCAAATACTTTCTGAAGGAGTCAATAGGCTTAGCCAGAGGAAAAAAGCAGATAAAAATGAGAACGGACTAGGGAAAATTTAAATTATACATATATCTGGATTTAATAATATATATAGACATTCTCAGCAAAGATCGCTCCATATTTTCCTTTGAAAATACATATAGATATTCATTTTAGATAATTTTTTCCCTTCAGAAGTGTGGAAACATTGCAGACAAAGTGATCAGTTCATGTCTCAAATAATTTAATAAAAACCACAAGAATTTGTTTTCTTTAAATTGTGGCTTTGGGCTTTCCTCTCATCCCCCTGTGAGAAGAAAACTAGAAAATCCCTACCTATGGCTTTCTCATGTGTAATATGACTCTGTCTACTGTCTAGGCCTTAACTTTCCCGAAATCTGTTTGGATGGAGCTGGTCCTGGGGAGTCATGAGGCCTCTCTTGGCTCTGCCTACCTTCCCATAAGGGCCCATCACTCCAATCCACCGAGACAGGAGTCCTTGCAGCCAGAGCAAACATCTTACCAGTCTTCACTCCACCTCTTTCAATGTCTGCTGTGGTCTGAATGTGTCCTCCAAAACTTATATGTTGAAAACTTAATCTTCAATGTGACAGTGTTAGAAGGTGCGACTTTTTGGCGGAGGTGTCAGGTCATGAGGGCGCCACCCTCGAGAACAGATAATCATAAAAAGGCTTGATGTAGGCAAAAGACATGAATAGACTCTTCTCAGAAAAAGATATATGGGCAGCCAACAGCCACATGAAAAATGATCAGCCTCACTCATCATCAGAGAAAAGCAAATGAAAACCACATTGAGGTACCACCTAACCCCAGTAAGAATGGCCATCACTAATAAAACAAACAACAACAGATGCTGATGAGGATACAGAGAAAAAGGAACGCTTCTACACTGCTGGTGGGAATGCAGACTAATGCAATCTCTTTGGAAGACAATGTGGCGATTTCTGAAAGAATTAGAGCTTGACCTTCCATATGACCCAACAATCCCCTCACTGGGAATATACCCAGAGGAACTCAAATCATTCTACAAAAAAGATATCTGCACACACATATTTATTGCAGTACTATTCATAATAGCAAAAGCATGGAACCGGCTGTGCTGCCCATTGAAACTGGACTGGATAAAAAAAAAACGTGGTACATATACACGATGGAATATTACACAGACATAAAGAAGGACAAACATATGGACTTTGCAGCAACTTGGATGGATTTAGAGTCTGTAATACTCAGCAATCTATCACAGAAACAAAGAACTGAGGGCCACATGTTCCCACTCATAAGTGGACCCTGAACATTTACCATAGTACTATAAGAAAGGGATTGGCAGTTAGCAGGGTACTGCTGGGGTGGGGGTGGGGACACAACATCAATAAAGGTATCTGATCTCAAACCAGGCAAAGTGATGACCAAAGGGAGGTCCAAACTTTACCTGTACGATGTCCACTTGTATAACTAACTCTGAATTGTACCCCACATCTTTAAGGAAGGATCGCTGGAGCCCAGTAGGTCGAGGCTGCAGTGGCTGGGAGCAGCCACTGCACTCCAGTCTGGGCGACAGAGTGAGACTCCAACTCAAAAAATATATATAATAAAATAAATAAATAAAATAAAATATATATATTTTTTAAAAGGCCAGGCTTGGTGGCTCATGCCTATAATCCCAGTACTTTGGGAGGCCAAAGTGAGAGGATTGCCTGAGCCTGCAGGTTTGAGACCAGCCTGGGCAACTTGGTGAGACTTCATCTCTAAAAAAACCAAAAAAATTAGCCAGGCATGGTGACCCATGCCTGTAGGTCCAGCTACTTGGAAGGCTGAGGCAGAAGGATCAGCTGAGCCCAGCAGGTCGAGGCTGCGGTGGCCAGGAGCATGCTACTGCCCTCCAGCCTGGGTGACAGAGTGAGACTCCAACTAAAAAAAAAAAAAAAAAAAAAAAGCAGAGCATGGTGGCTCAAGCTGTAATCCCAGTACTTTGAGAGGCTGAGGCGAGAGGATTGCCTGAGCTCAGGGGTTTGAGACCAGCCTGGCAGTTTGATGAGATTTTGTCTCTACAATAAAAATTTTTTAAAAATTAGCCAGGCATTGTAGCGCATGCCTTTAGTTCTAGCTGCTTGGAAGACTAAGGCAGGTCGAGGCTGCGGTGGCCATGAGCGTGCCACTGTACTCCAACCTGGGTGACAGAGTGACACTCCAACTAAAAACAAAAAAAGGCTTGATGGAGGGAGATTGGCTTTTTTTTGACCTTTCCACCAGATGAGGGCATAGCTTTCAAGGCTCCTTCATCTCAGACATACCAGCATTCAGAGATGTGAGAAATAAATTTTTCATTCTTTATCAGTTACTCAGTCTTAGGTATTCTGTTACAGCAGCACAAATGAATGGAGACAATGTGCCATCTTAGATACGTAATTGGTAGGCAAGACCTTGTTTGGGGGATGAATTGTCTAGTCAGTCACCAGTAGCAGGACTTCTGGGCCATGGGGAATAGGACACCTTGCTATGTGTAGCTCTCACTACCCCATTTCCTCAGGGAGTTCTGAGGCCATGGGCTCCCAGCCACACAGATCCCACTGACTTTAATAGCAGACATGTGACTGACACCACACACTGTGTTTGGAAAGGCATGGGTGGACTCACATATTGTGTCCAGGGAGAGAAGATCTTTTGCTGCATTTGGAGGAGGTCAGGGAGAATGAAAACCAAATGTGTCGCATTGCATACAAGCCCGTATAGATGGATTTGCAAAAACCCACAACTCTGCAGATATTAATTAGGTGTAATGGGTCAGGGGTAGTTCGTTTAATTGAAATATAAACTTGTTGATGGGTCTATTCAAGGCAGAAGGCTCAGCATTCAAATAATTTTTGTACACCATGCTCTTTCTTTGGCTGAAAACATTGACTTTATCACTAAATTATATTCTGCAGAACAGCCGGCTCTAAATTCAGTTGATAAAATGTTGTATGCGCCTGAGGTATCATGCGCTTTCAGCTTGGAAAGTACACTTCAAGGCTGGGCTCGGTGGCTCAGCCTGTAATCCCAGCACCTTGGGAGGCTGAGGTGAATGGATTGCCTGAGCCTGCGGGTTTGGGACTAGCCCGGGCAACTTGGCGAGACCTCGTCTCTGCAATAAATCAAAAATTAGCCGGGCGTGGTAGCGCGTGCCTGCAGTTCCGGCTACTTGGAAGGCTGAGGTGGAAGGATCGCCGGAGCCCAGCAGGTTGATGCTGGGTGGCCGTTAGCATGCCACTACTGCACTCCTGCCTGGGCGACGGAGTGAGACTCCGATTAAAAAAAAAAAGAAAGAGAAAAAAGAAAATACACTTCAAAATCTCTTCTATTTCACCTTCATGACCTGTAATCATTGCTTTGCAGTTGGAGAGTAAGCATGGCTCCCCCTCGCCCTCCCATAGGAGGTACAACTGACCTGCAAGCAGTTGCAAAAGACTCAAACTGATTTCCTAAGAAGTGCTTTTGCCTGAAGCCCCCTTGTGACACACAGATTTCGTCCTGCAAAATGATGAGCTGAGAGTCCCCTGCCAGCTGTGGCCAGGGAGTGGAGTACCACTCACTAGCTGGCTGGGGACTCCAGCTGACGTGCTACAGCCATAGCTGTAAAGTTTTAGCCAGAGTCAGGGAGGGTTCTTGGCTCTGCTCAGAG
The DNA here is from genome assembly GCF_000164805.1 of Carlito syrichta. Lineage (NCBI taxonomy): Eukaryota > Metazoa > Chordata > Mammalia > Primates > Tarsiidae > Carlito > Carlito syrichta. The sequence goes on from NW_007252613.1 coordinate 55,341, forward strand.
TGAAATTGTTGGCAGTACACCTAGTGGGATCACTTGATATATATTCCTTGATTCCAGCAATGGTCCCTGATTTCTCTCTCTTCTTCAGTGGTGTCATTCAGTCTCTCAGGGCTGCCTGTCATTCTGTCCATTCGGGCTTGTCACCCCAGCTCCCAGCCCCCCTTTCCTGATGAACTCGTTGACTGCCACGTGATCCTTTCACACCGGCTCGCGCTCCTCTTCTGTCGTTCCAGGCATGACATCAACTCCCCTGGTAATTTGCATGTGCAGCCTTGGTGCCACCATCGATTCCTCTCTCTGCTTTGTGTCCAACAGAGTCACTTGAAAAGCTCTGTCAATTCCACCCCTAAAATCACTCTAGCATCTTTGTCCACCGTTCCTTGACATTGCTTAAGATCTCCTGCCCAGCGGCTTTCAGCTCAATGATTACACGAGGCTCCTTACTGGTCTCTGATCCACAGGGTGCTTTGCTGAATAACAGGAGAAAAACGTTTCCTCCTGTGATAAGATATGCTTTCTCTGTCTTTTCATTAATTCTGGATATTTCTTTGACCGAGTCAGTCTTTTGTTGTGCAATTAAACATTAAACTTAAATTTTTAACCTCAAGCCCATGAGGATGGGTACTAACAAAAAAACCAGAAAGCAGTGTTAGTAAGAATGGAGAAATTGGAACCCTTGTGCACTATTGGTAGGAATATAAAATGAGGCTGTCACTGTGGAAAACAGGATGGCAGTTCCTCAGAACATTAACAATAGAATTACTGTATGATGCAACAACTTTACTTCTTGGTATAAATCCAAAAGAACTGAAAGCAGGGTCTTGAAGAAAGATTTTTACACCCGTGCTTGTGGTAGCAGTATTCACAATAAACAGGAGGTGGAGGGTGCCCAGGTGTCCATGGGACGCATGATTGGATGAACGGAATGTGATATATACAAGTAATGGAATATTATTCCTCCTTAAAAGGAAGGAAATCTGAATGCGTGCTACAACATGGATGAACCTTGAGGATATTATACTGAGTGGAATAAGGCAATCGCAAAAAGACAAACACTGTATGATCCACTTACATAAGATATATAGAGAAGTCTGGGCTTGGTGGTTCAGTCTGTAATCCCGTGCCTTTGGGAGGCTGAGGTGAGTGGATTGCCCAAGCCCGCGGGTTCAAGTCCCGCCCGGGGAACTTGGCGAGACCTCATCTCTACAGTAAATTAAAAATTAGCCGGGCGTTATAGCGCACGCCTGTAGTTCCATCTACTTGGAAGGCTGAGGCAGAAGGATCACCGGAGCCCAGCAGGTCGAGGCTGTGGTGGCCGGGAGCGGCCACTGCACTCCAGTCTGGGCGATGGAGTGAGACTCCAACTCAAAAAAAAAAAAAAAGATATCTAGAGTAGTCAAATTCATGGAGAAAGAGACAAGAATGAAGGTTGCTTTTCTTGGGGGAGGGGAAGGGGAAATTGTTGAGTGGATATAGAGTTTCAGTTTTACAAAATGAAAAATTTCTAAACACTGGTTGTCTAACAATATGAATATATTTAACTCTACCAAACTCTACACTTAAAAATCGTTAAGATGGTAAATTTTATGTCACGTATATTTTATCACAATTAACATTTTAAAAACAATTTTAAATTAAGCCTATATTATGACATAGCTGCCTGGTCATCTGTTGCACTGACTTATGAAGATGAATTTCAGTATTTGGCAAAAGAAGTTAATTTTGAAACACAGAACTTATAAAATAACAAAGAATAAATTATAAGAGCAGAAACTCTGTCTCTGTCCTAAGAAGAATTAGATTCTGGGTAGTAAATTTATAATATTTTTCAAATTTCTTTAGGCAAAGCTTTCCAAATGAAACTTGTTCTGTTACTAGCACAACTAAGAGTCCATGTGTTCTATCTGGCCCAGCACTTTCAGCAAAGTGAGCATCTAGACTCCCAAGAAGGCAAGTTTCAAGAGCACATTTTCATGTTAAAGTACAAAAGGATTATGAGAGTAGTTCATCACAAGAATCTGGACCAAGCCCCTGCCCATTTATCAAGAGACTTTCCATTCCTATTTCAAAGGGAGAGAAAGAATAATAAGAACCAGTGTCCAGACCATTTTAATAAATACAGAGTTCCCCACAAGGCCTACCGTTCCAGACCTTCTGGCTCCTGCCAAATCTTGTAAAAATAAAGATTAAACTGCACAGAATATTTGTTTTGTTCTGATCACTGCTCTGTTGTTTTGGTCATAAAAGTCCTCAGGCATTGGGCCTGAGAGAATCATGACGGCTCTAACTCCTGATGCCGCGCCCTGCCTGCCCCTTAAAGGCATCACTTCTTCCTGGGCTGTGTAATACTCTGTTCTCCTGGAGCCACATTCTCCACCCTGCTTCTGGGTTGGTGACACGCACTGCTCTTGGCTGACCTGCCACCGGGAGTGGACAGCGCTTGGCTGTCATGTGGAAGTGCTGGGTTCTAGGGTCAGCAGTGCCTGGGTCTCAGATTCCACATCCCTTTAAACAATTTTGTGTTTTTAAATAATTTCAAGCTTTTGGAAGAATTGCAAAAATAATATGAAGAACCACTGTGTACCTTTTGGGAAATTAAACCTTGCAGTAGTATTATCTACAGGACATCAGATTGCACCAGTTTTCCCAGTAATGTCTTCCACAGATTTTTGTTGCTGTTCCAGCCTAGGACTGCTCACCAAGTCATCCAGGAAGCATGATGGACTCGTTCACTGTTGACCACCAGTTAAGCAAGTCAGCCCTTCTCATTTTTTTTTTTTTGAGTTGGAGTCTCACTCCGTCGCCCAGGCTGGAGTGCAGTGGCATGCTCACGGCCACCCCAGCGTCGACCTGCTGGGCTTCGGCGATCCTTCCAAGTAGCCAGCACTACAGGCACGCGCTACCACATCTGGCTAATGATTTATTGTAGAGACAAGGTCTCGCCAAGTTGTCCGGGCTGGTCTCAAACCCGCGGGCTCAGACAGTCCTCTTGCCTTGACTCCCCCCACCAAAGTGCTGGGACTACAGGCTTGAGCCACTGTACCCAGCCCCCACTTTTTAGTAGAAAAAAATTTGGTGATTACAAAGAATAAGAGAACACAATTAACTTATTGTTACCAGCCTATATGAATCAGTTATTATTTACCTCTTAAAATCAGATGAAGTTATATGACTTTATATTATCAGTCAATACCCTGTAATAATCGAGACTAGCCTAAGAAGTATGAGGATGTTCATTTGATTCTATGTGACGACTTATTTAAATGGTACAGCTTCACAGGGCACAGCCTTCACGAAAGGGTTCTCTGCAAAAATGGGGGTGTTGCGACACAAACACTTTAGCTATAGGGACAATGTCTTGTTGGTAGGCTAAAATCACTGTGGCGTTACTGCCCTGCACAGTGTTAATCAAACAACCCATAAGGAACCTAACGGAAGAAAGAGAGAATCAAGAAAACGATCAGAAAAAAGGTTTGTGGGCCAAAGGTGGAAGGAAGCTCGTTTGAGAATTTTACGTGACACATCCACATGGAAGGCCAGATTAAACCTGTTAAGAACACTGTGCTATTACTCTCTGAAACATGCATTCATTTCTCTAGAAATGCAGACTCCCAAAGGAGGAAAGTGTGAGTGTTTAGAGTTGGAGGGTAGGAAGGATAGTGTTGGAATTTAACAATTGTCATTATAATGCCTGTCTCCCTGCATCCCCAACCCTCCTAAAGAGGGGTGTGTGTGTGTGTGTGTGTGTGTGTGTGTGTGTGTGTGTGCATAGGTGTGTATGTGTGTGGGGGGGTCCATTCTCAGGGTATCTTTGGTCACAGTGTAATTCTTTGGGTCCAAGAGGCTTTAGTCTAAGGGGAAATGGCAACAGTTAGTTACATTGTAGGAATGTCAACCTTGCAGGAGTTGTGACTAAGAGTTTCAAACTCACAGGGATTATTGGACAGTGTCAGTGGGATCATTCGAGGTGCTCAAAGTCAGATCAGAAAGCAGAGACTAGCACCCTCAGGACTGCTAGCTATTTTATTTAAAAAGAGAAACTTTTTTATTTATTTATTTACTTATTTATTAATTATTTTTTTATTCTTTTGAGTTGGAGTCTCACTCTGTCGCCCAGACTGGAGTGCAGTGGCCGCTCCCGGCCACCACAGCCTCGACCTGCTGGGCTCCGCGATCCTTCCGCCTCGGCCTTCCAAGTAGCCAGAACAACAGGCGCGCGCTACCACGCCCGGCTAAGTTTTTTGATTTATTGTAGAGATGAGGTCTTGCCAAATTACCTGGGCGGGTCTCTGACCGGCGGGCTCAGGCGATCCACTCACCTCAGCCTCCCAGGGCGCGGGATTACAGGCTGAGCCACCGAGCCCAGCTTATTTTAACTCTTAAGTCCCTGTGTGCCTCACTTACCTCACTTCTTGTCCTTGTAAGTTATTTATTGAAGAAACCAAGTCATTTGTCCTGTACAGCTTCTATAAGTCCAGATTTTTCTGATTGTGTCCCCATGACATCATTCACCATGTTCCTCTTTCCCCTGTACTTCTTATAAATTGCTGGTTAGCTCTCAAGGCTTAATTAAATCCAGGTTCAAGTTTTTTAAATAAGGCTCACCATGGATGATGGTGTGTTCTTCCAACAAGAGTCAAAAAATGTCTGTTTCTCTTTTATGATATTGGCAGCCATTAGGGACTGTCTGGATTAATTACTTTTAATTAGGGGTTGAAAATGGTGGTATTCTAATCTTATCATTCCATCCTCACTTGTTACCTATAAAGATACCTTACCTTCATCAACTATTAAGCCCCAAAGACAGTTCATGCAGGAAAGTTTCATGCTTTTTCTTTATTTAGCAGTTTTCAAGATAAGGAGTTGGCTTCCTAGTACATCCCAAGGTAACCAGTGAGTTGTTTTTCAAATACCATATGAACTCATGAATTTAAACATAGTTGGTATGGTTTAATCTATTGCAGTTTTTAGGACTCTAGAGATTTTACTTAACCAGAGTAAATCTACATCTATATCACTTTTCCCCATGCTAAAAAATTCTAGTTTTCAATGATACAAACATAATTACTCTTTTACCAACATAATTACTCTTTTGCTTTAGTTTGCAACACACACCAGTCTCAAAATAACAATACTAACACTGTCCTTAATAATATACTTATGGAAAATGAACTTGAGAACATACATGTAGAAGCTTGTAGAAGCTTGCTTGAGCTAGTAGGACTCTCAGTTGGTATTTGGGACCATTGTACATGCACAGGAATTTATACCTCACTTAGGATTCAACAAAGGAATGAGTCTGTGGAGTTTGAGGTGGTCTTGACCATGATCATAGAGGAGACTGAAAACCAGGAAGCCCACATGGAACAGGTCTGCAAGCATCCTTCTTATATGTCCCACTGCCATAAGACTAATGATAAGAATCTTTGGTCATCTCTTGTCAGATTTTTATGTTAAAAATTATTCTTCTGAAGCCGGGCTCAGTGGCTCAGCCTGTAATCCCGCGCCTTGGGAGGCTGAGGTGAGTGGATTGCCTGAGCCCGCAGGTTCAAGACCTGCCTGGGCCGCGAGACCTCATCTCTATAATAAATCAAAAAATCAGCCGGGCGTGGTAGTGCATGCCTGTAAGTCCGGCTCCTCGGAAGGCTGAGGTGGAAGGATCGCCGGAGCCCAGCAGGTCGAGGCTGCGGTGGCCGGGAGCGGCCACTGCACTCCAGTCTGGGCGACAGAGTGAGACTCCAACTCAAAAAAAAAAAAAAAAAAAAAATTATTCTTCTGCCATGTGGCCTTTCTTTTAGGCCGAAAATTAATTTAGGCCTAAACTAATTATATCTGAGCTCTATCTGGTTTGCAGACACAGATTCATGAGATGTCAAATCTAAAGGACCTGCAGGGAGAGAACATCTAGCCCAATCCTCTTATTTTACAGATAGAGAAATTGAATATCAGAGGGGTGTGGTATGCTTATGGTATGCTTTCAGTGGAAATATATATACAAGTAGGAAATTTTCAGTTGATTACCTTTTGCTGGGTTTGGGAAGGGAAACATTTTAAATTCAAGTAATTTGCAAAATGACAAAATAATTTTATTATGAATTAGGTTGAATCTTATCATGGCTAGCAGGTGTCAGAAATTATAATGGAAATGGGTTAGAAAGTATAATGTCTAGTTCTCTTACATTATCTGACCACCCTGTATAATGACAAGCATTGAAGAGTGATCAAACCACAAAATATAAAAGCTAATGTGATGCAATATTGGTTCATCCTTTTGATAAAAATAAGGGACAATGTCCCTGAAGGCTTCTGAGTCAGTATTTTAGGTTTTTGAGCCCTTCAGGTAGAAATGAAAACCTAATAAGAAAATGATACAAAGGATTTCAAGAATTAATTCACAGAAAAAAAAAAATTACCAGCTGGGCTCGGTGGCTTAGCCTATAATCCCAGCACTTTGAGAGGCTGAGGCGAGTGGATTGCTGAGCCCGTGGGTTCGAGACCAGCCCCAGCAACTTGGCAAGACCTTGTCTCCATAATTAAAAAAAAAAAAAAATTGGCCGGGCATGGCAGCGCATGCCTGTAGTTCCGGCTAGTTGGAAGGCTGAGGTGGAAGGATCGCCAGAGTCCAGCAGGTCGAAGCTGGGGTGACCATGAGCATGCCACTGTAGTCCAGCCTGGGCGACGGAGTGAGACTCCAACTAATAAATAAATAAATAAATAAAAATAAATAAAATGACCAATCAGCACATGCAAAGATAAGCACTTCCACCCACAACTGAAGAAATGAAAGTCAAACCATCAGTGACATACAGTTGCTCACTTATTAAACTGTCAAAAATGTAGTGTGTGATAACCAGTGTTATGATTGCTACAGGGAAATGAGCACTAAATACATTGTTGCTAGGAGTGTAAGACACCGTGACAATGTAGGGGATACATTGATAATCTCCCTCAAAATTCAAGATGCATATATTTTTTGGCCTAACAATTACACTGCCAGGAAATCTACCCTACTTTCAAATCTACCCTATCTGTGCAAAGATATCTATATTAGGAAGTTCACTTCATCATGCTTATGGAGGCACAAAACTGCATGAACTTAAATGAATAGCAATAAAGAACCAGTTCAATAAGTTATGGCACAGATATATAAATGGAACATTATCCAACTATTAAAAACAATGAGGTAGAGCTATATGTGCTAGAATAGAAATTTCCCCAAAATATATTAAGTGAAAAATGCAAGGTCTATTTCTATGTGCAATTTGTGTAAGAACAGTTTTCAGGACTATGCATATATATACTATTTTTGCATAAATTGTTTTCCGGAAGAACAACCCTGGGGCTGTAAATAGTTTGGGGTGGGGAAACTGGAAATAGGTTTTACTTTTTATCTTATATCTTTTTTCTCCTGTTTGAATTTTTCACAAGTACATGAATTAATTTTATTTCTTTTCAAAGAAGATTAGGCCCTTATACCTATGTATTACACAATCAGTGAATATAAATAGGCATTATCTTTTTTTTTGAGTTGGAGACTCATTCTGTTGCCCAGGTTGAAGTGCAGTGGCACAATCACAGCTCACCAGTGGGAGGTGAGTGAGTACTTCTTTGTAGTAAATTACTCATTCATTCACTTATTTGTGTAATTCATTTAACTTATGTCTACCCATTAAAAGCAAGACTGGATATAGAACTGGGTAATGTAGAGCATAAAAACAAAATTTAACCTCTGACCACAAAAATCTCAAAGTCTAACATGAAAAAATAACATGGATAGATATTGCAACTGGAAGCTGGTATCACGAAGATGCAGAAATAAAGATGTACTGCAATAATTTAGAGGTCAAGTTGCTATGTTACATTGCAAGATCATCAGGTCTCTCAACGTGATTTTTACTTGATTTTTTTTTGAGTCAGAGTCTCACTCCATCGTTCAGGCTGGAGTGCAGTGGCTCACTCACAGCCACCCCGGTGTCCACCTGCTGGGCTCAGGTAATCCTTCCGCCTCAGCCTTCCAAGTAACCAGAACTACAGGTGTCCACTACCACCCCCAGCTAATTTTTTTATGTAGCGTAGAAACGAGGTCTCACCAAGTTGCCCAGACTGGTCTTGAACCCCTGGACTCAGATAATTCTCTCTCCTCGGCCTCCCAAAGTGCTGGGATTATAGGCTTGAGCCGCTGCGCCTGGCCTTTACTTGATCTTTACTTCATCATGGCCTCTTGCTCTGCCTTCCTCAGCATAGGAATTCCATGTGTGATCACCTCCTGCCATGATGCCTAAATCCAGCCAGGAAGAAAGCAGAAGAGGGAAGGAGAAGGCGGGCTCATTTCCTTTGGGGACAACACTTGGAAGCTGTGCCCATCACTCCTACTCACCCGTCCGGGGCCAGAAGTTAGTCACTTGGCCATACCTGGCTGCAAGGGAGGCTGGGCAGCCTTGGACCTTTCACTCAACTGTGTAAAAACCTTGGATAGACCATCAATTCTCCAACTATAACGTGTGAAGATTTTGACTCTGTAGCCCCGAGGGGTGGGTGGCAGTGTTGAAATCTTGTTCTAATAGCGCTCCCAGGGGACACTGATTTTGTTGGTTCTTGAGCTACATACAAACAGACACACTTGAAGGGTGTAGTCAGTCATTTGGGAGGGACTGTCTGCTTAGGTGGCCCAGCCTTGCAGGCTGCTAAGTTTTCATCAATCTGTTCCTGCTGACCCAGTGAAACTATCCTCCAAGAGTTGACAAGAATGGCATGCCAGTTTCTGGAGAGAAATATAATTATAATTGTTACAATTGAGCATTTGTCAGGTTGCACTTGGGCCCACTTCTTTGCTGCTAAAAGTCACTAGATATAGACCATTTCTACCCTCTTTGTTCCTGTAGCTAGGATTTCTGACATTCTGTTTAATCACTCTATAAAAAAGATACCTGTACATGCATGTTTATTTTTGCAGCATGATTCACAATAGCAAAAACATGGAACCAGTTGTGCTGCCCATTGAAACCGGATTGGATAAAAAAAAAAATGTGGTACATATACACGATGGAATATTATGCAGCCATAAATAAGGACAAAATTATGGACTCTGCAGCAACTTGGATGAATTTAGAATCTATCATACTCAGTGATCTATCACAGAAACAAAGAACTGAGTGCCACGTGTTCTCACTCATAAACGGACTCTGAACATTTACCAAAATACTACAAGAAAGGGATTGGCAGTAGTGGGAAATTGTCAGGGGAGGGAGGGAGGGGTGCACTTCATCAACAAAGATACCTGATCTCAAACCAGGCAAAGTGGGAACCAAAGGGAGACCCAAACTTTACTTGTACAATGACTACTTGTATACTTAATCCTGAATTGTACCCCACATCTTTAAAATAAAAAAATAAAATAAAAAAAGCAGGCTACACAGAAGAAAAAAAGAATTGATTTGCTTCCCCACTATTCCTATAGACAGAATCTCTGACATTATACTCATAAAGCTTTGTTTAAGGACCGCTTAAGATGTTTTCCAGACCTCAAATTCCAGCTACCATGGAGGAATGTGATCAGCATGAGAATATAGCTTCTTTCTCTCTCTGTCCAGTGACTTCACCCTGCACTCTTTGACTAATCAACAAATCTCCACACTTTGACCCACTCCCAAACCTTTAAAAACCTTAGCCGGGCTTGGTGGCTCAGCCTGTAATTCCGCGCCTTTTGAGGCTGAGGTGGGTGGATTGCCTGAGCCCGCGGGTTCGAGACCCGCCCGGGCAACTTGGCGAACCCTCATCTCTAAAATAAATCAAAAAATCAGCTGGGCGTGGTAGCGCGCACCTGTAATTCCGGCTACTCGGAAGGCTGAGCCAGAAGGATAGCCGGAGCCCGGCAGGTCGAGGCTGTGGTGGCCGGGAGCGGCCACTGCACTC
>NW_007252613.1:65331-74025 GCF_000164805.1 Carlito syrichta
CAAAAAAAAAAAAAAAAAAATAGAAACCTTAGCACCAAGTTCTTCAGGGAGATGGATTTGAGGTTCCCTCCTGTCTCCTCATCTGGTGACCCTACGATTAAATCTCTTTCTCTGTTGCAACCTGGTGACTTGGTGTATTGACTTACTGTGTGTATCAGGCGATGAACCTAATACTGTAATGCCTTCAGCTATTTGAGTAAAAGCCTTTGTAAAATGTTGCATCTTCATTTTAAATACCTAGATAATAGGCCAGTATTTAGAGTAGAACTAGGAGGCTCTTTGCCTAAGTAAATTTGTATGTTAGCTTTTATTTAGAATTTGGAATTTTCCTTAGGACCAGAGAGTTTGGGTAATAGTATTTCTAGCATAATAATGTGAGTGAATTATTTTCTAAAGTAGAAAACAAATCACATTAACACACAGATTTCTTGACACTATAAATATTTAAACTTGTGGCTTTCTTCCAAGTTTCTTCAAACACTTTGAAAAGTGTGAGAAATTATGCTTTATGCCAGTGTAAATAGCATTTTTATTTCCTAGAGAAATCTAAGCACTTCAAGGCCCTTTAAGAACGCTATCTTTTAAATTTTGTTAATAGAAATAGAAGCAAGCAACCCTGAGGAGTCTGTTTCCCTCAGGCCTGGGGCAGCCACCCCTGCTAGGCACTCTGGCTTTGTCTTCCCTGACCCCAGCGTAGCCCTGATGTGTCAGCCCCAGGATGACAGGACTGTCTTGGTCTTTTTCACCTCTGTATCCTATAGCCTAGGACATTCCTAGTTCCCAGGGCTAGAAGTTTGGAGTTTGGATTTCTGGGTTTGTTTTGTACCCAGCAATTGGTCTTTCCTGCTCAGCCGGCAGCACTTGGGAAAGAGGCTTTAACCTCCCTCCAGTGAGAGATAAACAGGGCTTATCAGAACAGCTCAGGATTGTCAGGAAGTTTCCTAGAATCAGGTACGCAGAGACCCTTACAAATCACAGAACTCTATACAAACGTATAGCTCACTACTGTGTAATAATAATTATCATTATAGTTTCTGAGCAGTAGCCATATGCCAGGAAATAAATGCTTTGCATAATTTTCTCTTTTAATTTGTATGAGGTAGGTGCTATTCTCATCTCCATTTTACAAACAGAGAGACTGAGATCCCAAGAGATTCAGTAACTTGCCTGAAGTCCACACAGCTGAGTCAGAATTCAAACCCAGCCTGTAGACTCCAGAACCTGGGCTCTGAAATGGGGTACATTTAAATCTGACTCTATTATAAGGTAAGTACATATTTTTGGTTGTGTTCAAACTTGAGTCTGGATTTTCATTTTATTTACTTATTTTTTAAAATTTTTTATTTTTTGAAAGCAGGATTTATTAAGAGAACAGAAAAGCTCCCACAGTGGAAGGGGACCCAAAAGGGTTGCCAAGTCTGGATTTTTAAAATCACAATGATTTTTTAATTTGTTTGTTTTCCTCCCTCCCTTCCTCCCTTCTTCTTTCTTTCCTTCCTTCCTTCCTTCCTTCCTTCCTTCCTTCCTTCCTTCCTTCCTTCCTTTCTTCCTTCCTTCCTTCCTTCCTTCTGGGACAGGTTTTCATTCTGTCATCCAGGCTACAGTGCAGTGGCATGATCACAACTCACTGAAGCCTTGACCTCCCGGGCTCAAGTGATCCTTCTATCTCAGCCTCCTAAGTAGCTGGGGCGACTGGCACATGCCAATATGCCTGGCTATTTTTTTTTTTGATAGAGATGGTATCTTGCTAAATTGCCCAGGCTGGTCTCAAACTCTTGGTCTCAAATGATTCTCCCACTTCAGTATCCCAAAGTGCTGGGATTACAGGTGTGAGTCACTGCCCCAGCCTAGATTTTTTTTTTTTTTGAGTTGGAATCTCACTTTGTCACCCAGACTGGAGTACAGTGGCACGCTCACGGCCACCTCAACCTTAACCTGCTGGGCTCAGGTGATCCTTCTGCCTCAGCCTTCCAAAGTAGCTGGGATTACAGGTGCACGCTACCATGCCCGGCTAATTTTTGATTTATTAGAGAGACGAAGTCTTGCCAAGTTGCCCGGGTAAGTCTCAAACCCGCAGGCTCAGGCAATCCACTCGCCTCGGCCTCCCAAAGTGCTGGGATTACAGGCTGAGCCACCAAGCCCAGCCTAGATCTTTTAATATTCCAAAATGTGTCTTCTGGCAACTTCTAGTTCCTGATGGTTGAAGTCTTGGTTGGTTCCTCTTTATTTGTGCATGAGAAGCATGGGACTTCATACAAACTTTGCATCTTAGCACCACATTTGTGGGTGATCTGAGCCTCTGGACTTCTGGTTCACCCTAGGAAGGGAGGAGAGAGAGAACATGAACCTGAAAGAAGGAAAAGCCAGAAGCAGGGACTAGCGGATGCCTCCACTCCTCCGTTGGAGATCCTGCAACTGGCCAAGGACTATTATTTTGCCCCGTCCTGCGTGTTGTCATCCAGCTAATGTTTAATTCCCCCCTCCCTCCAACTTTGAAAATCACTAACCCTCCAGTGTATAAAATAAGGATGCTGTGTGCTTTAGAAAGTGCACAAAAATGGAAAGGGAATTTACCTTACCCCCTCTGGGCATCTCAATGAGCATTTTTAAAGATGCTTAATGAAGCATGGGGCTTCTTTAGAGATGACTTACATTCAAACTGCAAGCTTGGGGGTTTTTTTCTTCCCTACCCCCGAATGGGGGAGCGAGAGTGGCTCTCTTCTCTCTCTTACCCCCACCACAACTCCAAACAGTTCTCATCTACCACCCCTCTCCACCCAGGCAGCAAATAACCGGTGGCTCCCTCCCCCAGATCTGCTTGAAAATAGCGCTCAGAGGGAGAGAAAGAGTGTGACCTGAGCAGTCAGCTTAGGCGAAATGTGCACAATAAACTTCTATCTGGACTGAATTGTTCTGTAAAGTGGCAATCACTTCCCAGACAGACAGGCCCTGGAGGACCGCCATTCTGCATCTTTTAATCACCGTTGCTATGGAGAAAGCCACTCTTTCATTAGAGAGAGCGCCTTAACGCAATTAACACATAGTTCAGTTGTTCCCCATCCCTTCTGGGTCCAGAGACGGAGGGGGTTACGGGTATTGCTTTCCCTGGGGGCCCGAAGGAGACAGCAGGCCAAACAGGGCACGGAGGGTTCCCAGGAAGTAAACTCCAGCAGCACAGGACTAGATTGTAGATGAAGACACGGCAAAGAGAGAAGTGGCCTAAAATTAATGGAAAACTCAGAGTGGGGTTAACTGCTTCAAAGCAAAGCAAAACAAAATAAAGAAAGAAAACGCTGCTGCGGTTTACTTTTTGAATTTGGAAATATATTGAAAAATCTCTACACATCTTTTGGTGAAACTGATTTTTCTACTATTTCTTATTTTAATTTGCTGCTTATTTTTTTCCGGAATAGATGCACACCCAGTAAGTAGCCCAGACAAATGTATGTAGACACCACTGGCTCTGGTCCCCATGCCTGTCCCTCTCCCAGGCTGCTGTTCTAAACCCCCTTTTGCAAGCTTATTTGCAAAACAGGGAAGATAAGCTTTTCTACTTAACTGGGCCATCGGAGAAAACCTTCCCCAGGGTGCCTGCCTGGCTAGGAAAAGGAAATGCTAGTGAAAATGGTGAATTTTGATGGTTATGAAATGAGGATTTGAGAACCAGTTTTCTAAAGTTACTAAATTCTGAGCATTTCCCAAGAACAGGACTGAAGCTTGGTGTCCCCCTCTTCCCTTTCTCTGGCTGTGCAGAGTAAAAGACTCAAGCAGCAATTTCACTCTCAATTAACAGTACTTAAAAGGAAAAGAAGGTATATTCATGCATCGTCATTGAAGAAATCCGTCTGCAGAGAGGAGGGCAGTGGAAAAGCTAGCCAACAAAACAAAGACGGAGCGTATATATGTCTTGTATATAGATGTTTTGCATCGTCCCTAATTAGCTAATGTATTTCTTTCCGCAGGACTTCTGGAGGAATTCTCAAGCTTGTCTCCTGCCGCTCCTGGAGACCACAGAAAAGCCAATGACACCGAGTTTTTCCTTCTTAATTAAAATGTTAAACAGGGTTAAGATGCCAAGCTTCATCAGAGATATTTGTTCCCCTGGTGAACTCTGAGCCCTGCTGGGGTTCAGTTCAATGGGAGTTATTTGAGTCAACACATGTTATTAAGTTTCCAAATGTAATCAGCCCAGATATTTTAATGGAAACTTTCTCCTTTCTTCTAATAAGCATGTGGTTTGGTTAAAAAAGCACTTGGGTTAGGTGCCCTGCGTTGCCCTTCCGTAACCAAGTCGCCATAGCAACGGGCAGCTGGTCTCTGCAAAGCCAGGCGAGGGGCTGCCGGCAGGAGCCCAGCCCCCAGCCCGAGTTTGGCCAGGCATAAACATCCTCAATGGGATTAGAATGTTTAAGGGGCTACAGGCTGTGGGAAAACTTTTGTCTGCCATATTTATCTCTTCTGCTGTTGTGTCTTAACATTTCCACTCGGGGAACAATGGGGTTAAAAGTAAGAGCAAATGTTTTGACGGGCTTATTTTGAATTATGAATCTGCATAATCGCCTGTCAGCACCAGCCTGCTCTGACTGTGCCCTCTGAGGGCCCCCGGGATCGGTGGATGGAGAAGGCAGTGGGGATCCTCACCAGGGAATAGCTTCCGCGTAGAGAATTAATTACATGGGGTTGAGGGGAGACGCTTTTCTCCCTGGGCAGACACTCGGTATCTTGGAGACAGGTTTCGGGCTCACAGCCCTGCTGCTGGAGTACATACGATGCAACAACAGTCCTGTTTTCCCCGACTGGTTGGTTACTATGAAGGAAAGAAAGAGCCGGGAGGCAGATGTTTCTATCTCCTGTCCTGTAGTTCCACATATCTTGGTGGGATATGGTGTTCAAGGCTTTGTAAAGTATTCTGTACTTAAGGGGTTGAATTGGACCGGCTTCCTCCAAATTCCTATGTTCAAGTCCTTAGAGCGACTGGATTTGTAGGCAGGGTCTTTAAAGAGGTGACTATGCTAAAATGAAGTCATTAGGGTGCGCCCTGGTCCAATCTGACCCCCGTCCTTATAAGAAGAGGAAATTTGGACCCACAGAGACACCACAGGGATGCAACTGCACAAAGAAAAGACCGTGTGGGGGTAGAGCAACAAGGTGGTCATTTACTAGTCAAGGAGCGAGACTTTGAGAGAAACCACCCCTGCTGGCACCTTGACCTTAGACTTCCAGTCTCTAAAACTGTGAGAAAATTAATTTCTGTTAAGACTGTTAGTCTGTGGCATTTTATTAAGGTGGTCTTAGCTTACTAATACATCGCCCCAAAAGTATTTTCCAACTCTACTAGAGATGTTGACAACCACGTGTCAAAAGAAGTAGGCAGAGAGGCCCTGAAAAGGCAACCTAGGCCACACGCTGAATTCTCCCTCTCCCTTTCTCTCTTCTGAACCAAAGATGCTGTCATCAAAGTTAGTACACCCCTGCCCTACATATGTCACCAAGGGAAATTCTTCCCCCCTCTGTCATGGAGGTTAGCAAAGGTTGAAGTGGAGGAAATGGGCATGCATGCTCCAAATTTAAGCAGACTTGATATTATTAAACTTGGACTTAAAAACGGATACATTTAAGGTTGATGATTCACTTTACCAAAATGATTCTTCACTTTGCAAAAGTCTATGTGAAAGATGCATTAAATATAGACTCCATAGGTGCATTAGAGTCACACCTGTAATGCCAGCACTTTGGGAGACAGAGGCGAGAGGATTGGCCGAATCAAGGGGTTCGAGACCAGCCTGGGCAACTTGGTGAGATCTTGTCTCTACAATAACTCAAAAATTTAGCTGGGCATGGTGACACGTGCCTGTGATTCCAACTACTTGGAAGGCTGAGGCGGAAGGATCACCTGAGCCCACCAGGTTGAGGCTGTGGTGACCATGAACGTGCCACTGCACTCCAGCCTGAGTGACAGTGAGACTCCCACTAAAAAAAAAAAAAAAAAAAAAGAATTGGATTCAATGTAGAAAATCTGATTTGTAGGAAATTTATTTCAGAAACACTTGCATGGAACAAGGTCCATCTGTTAGGTGGATAAGGCACTGATGAGGAACTGAGGTACAGCCAGGCTGGACAAACTGGAGGGCAAGTACAGCCTAATAGATGAATATTTACACTCATAAATATCCATGCATATCCCTATTTATTTATAGATGTGTATATATATATTTCCATACACACATACATATATATGTGTATGTATATATGCATGTTGATATGTATATATACACATGTACACTATTTCTTACAGTTGAAGTTCTCATATCTTCATTAAATAACCATTTATTGAGCATTTGCTTTATCTGAGATTGCATGTGGTGCTTAAAATACAAAGACAACACATGATTTCTGCTCTGCTCCCAAAGGATTTGCAATCTACTAAAGGAGCGAGCTGTGAGAATAAATAATTACAACACAGGTGATCTGGACATGACAGAAGTTCATGCAGGGACATGGGGGATACTCACCAACTACAGGTCACGGGGCTAGAGTTGGTGTCCTCTCACACCCCCCACTTGTGAAGTCCAGCCTCAGTGCTTCAGGGTCACCTGCCACTTCTAACCCTAGCTTTAGGGAGAAGAAAAAGAGAATTTAGGGGCAGGATGTGGTCATACAGATACTTACCCTGTATATTAGAAGTAGTAAAAATGTAAAAATTTAACAAAACACTTTGCAAATTTGTCTTAGGATGGCAATGTAAGTTTCTCTTCCTAATGTTAGCCTCAAAGAAAAGCTAAAATCCATCAGTTCCATTTTATTTTCTGCCCTTTCAACCCAAAGCTTGTGCTGGTCTCTTGGTTTTGGAGTTTAGGGTCACAATATTTGTATAGATTCATAGAGAATGTCTACGGTTTCACTCATCCATGTTCTTCCTACTATCTGCCTCCTGCACCTGCCTGTGTTCAGATTCCCTTGCTTTCGCTCTCAGATGTTGTAGGAACCTCCATCACCCACCTTGTACTGTGGCCTGAATAATGGTCCCAATGCATAATTGCAATTACATCACCTTTGTGATCAAAAGCTATCTGCATCTTCCCATTACCTGTGTTTGACATTTATTAGCTGTCATCTGTGTGCTAGATAGGGTACATTTATGAGACTTACATACCAAAGTCCTAACTGCTGCACAAGATATTCAGGGGGCTCCATGGCCAGGCCCACCGGTCTCTCAGATGCTTCAAAGCTCTGTGGCCTGCCTGGTCATCCAGGCTCCATCCTGGATATGTCACCACGCCGCACACTTCTACTCTCACCTCCCACTCACTATCAGGCTTTTCTACAGCCTGGAACAGGTTACAATCACTGAAAAAAGAAAGTTACACATTTATGCAAAAGAAAAGTGTTGGGGGCCGGGCTCAGTGGTGCAGCCTGTAATTCTAGCACTTTGGGAGGCCAAGGCAAGTGGATTGCCTGAGCCTGTGGGTTTGACACCTACCCGGGCTACTTGGCGAGACCTCATCTCTATAATAAATTTAAAAAATTAGCCAGGCATGGTATCGTGCGCCTGTAGTTCCAGCTACTTGGAAGACTGATGCAGAAGGATTGCCGGAGCCCAGCAGGTCAAGGCTGCGGTGACCGGGAGCGTGCCACTGCACTCTAGCCTGGGCACCAGAGTGAGACTTCAACTGAAAAAAAAAAAAGAAAAAAAAGAAAAGAGTTATGAACCTGACAATAAACAGAAAAAAAAAAATCTCATTCAGTAAAAAAATGTTGAAGAAAAGACACTAAAATATTCAGAGTGAGCTAGACTCGGTGGCTCAGCCTGTAATCCTACACCTTTGGGAGGCTGAGGTGAGTGGATTGCCTGAGCCCGTGGGTTCAAGACCTGCCTTGTTGGGAGCCAGCCTTGGAGGCCCACTGAGCATTAGGGATCAGGAAGGGCCGTTGACCCTGAGACCACTAAGATGCGTTCAGGAGTTATTTGACCCCATTTCCTCCCCCTTTCTACTCAGCACTAACTAGATTAAGCTCTGGTGAGCTCAAAACATAAAAACTCTGAGACCAGGACGAACACAAGCTAACTTTAGAAGCTCATTGCTCCCATTCTTCCACAAACTGCAGTTTTGACTTTCACACCACTTGTAATTCAAACTCGTGTCACATTTAAAAGCCTTAGTATTGGTCACAGGCTTCTGGGTCATGATCTTAGGATTTATTGAAGGTGTAAATTGTAGAATACAGTTTTAGGAGACAGCCATTTTGTTGAAAGAATGCGGCTGGGTTACTTGCAGGTAGCCCACTGTGAACTTTGGACTGGGCCACATTCCAAACATTCTGGGATGGGCCACTTTCGTTTGTAAAGTAAATACTTAAGCTTCTATAGAATTGTTTAACTTGGCATAAATCAATCAGCTTAGGATGAAAAAGGTTTATAGAATATGTCAGTCACAGATTAGGTTATCCTTTGTTATGGGATTTTAAGATTATCATATGAAAAGGGTTTAAAGGCAATCATTGATTAAGTTTTTATAGATTAAGGTTTCTGGTGGGTAGGGGACGCCCCTCCCACATCTGACTTTGTGTATAAAAGACTTATTGTAATTCCCAATAATACACATCGATTCTGCACTAGACCGGAGTCCAGTCTCTTTCTCTCTCTCTCTCTCTCTCTCTCTCTCTCTCTCTCTCTCTCTCTCTCTCTCTCTCTCT
>NW_007252613.1:74045-87432 GCF_000164805.1 Carlito syrichta
CCCCCTAATCGCCGATGCCGTCTCCACCTTTGGGGTACCCTGAACCCTGCTGGAGCTGGTCTCCTGCACCGTCTGAGAAGGTGAGACCTCATCTCTACAATAAATCAAAAAATCAGCCGGGCGTGGTAGTGCACACTTGTAGTTCCAGCTACTTGGAAGGCTGAGTGGAAGGATCGTCGGAGCCCAGCAGGTTGAGGCTGCGGTGGCCGGGAGTCACCGCTCCTAACTCAAATTCCACTTAGTGTGCACTCCAGTCTGGGCGACAAATTCCACTTAGGGTGCACTCCAGTCTGGGTGACAGAGTGAGACTCTAACTCAAAAAAAAAAAAAATTCAGAGTGGTAGTTTCTGGGTTATGAGGTTATGCATGTGGTTCTTTTTCTCCTTCTGCTTCTGTGTTTCCCAAATTTTTAATACCAAATGTATTTTTGCTTTAACAAGGAGAAAAATAACAAAAAATGCTTTTTAAAAACACCTGCAGGCTGGGCGCGGTGGTTTAGCCTGTAATCCCAGCACTTTGGGAGGCTGAGGCAAGTGGATTGCCTGAGTCTGTGGGTTTGAGACCAGCCTGGGCAATCTGGTGAGACCTTGTCTCTACAATAGATCACAAAAACTAGCTGGGCGTGGTGGCGTGCACCTGTAGTTCCAGCTACTTGGAAGGCTGAGGCGGAAAGATCGCCTGAGCCTAGCAGGTCGCGGCTGCGGTAGCTGTGAGCGTGCCACTGCACTCCAACCTGTTGACAAGAGTGAGACTCCAACTCAAAAACAAACAAACAAACAAACAAACAAAACACCTGCATATTCTTCAAGACCTAACTCAAAGTCCACTTAGGGTGGTAGAAAAAGAGTATAACCTTTAGATATTCAAACTTCAGTTCAGACCCTGCTAACACTCCCTAGAGCCTCAGGACACACTTCTGCTAATATGGGATGGCGCCTTATAAAATGTGGCGGATAAGACACAAGGCCCAGCCAGACTTGGTAGCTCAGCCTGTAATCCTGCGCCTTGGGAGGCTGAGGTGAGTGGATTGCCTGAGCCCGCGGGTTCGAGACCCGCCTGGGCAGCGAGACCTCATCTCTACAATAAATCAAAAAATCAGCCGGGCGTGGTAGCGCACGCCTGTCATTCCGGCTACTCAGAAGGCTGAGGCGGAAGGATCGCCGGAACCCAGCAGGTCAAGGCTGCGGTGGCTGGGAGCGGCCACTGCATTCCAGTCTGGGTGACAGAGTGAGACTCCAACTCAAAAAAATAAAAATAAAAGAAAGACATAAGGCCCATAGACTGCTCAGCACCTTGCTATGTAGGAAAGGACCAGTGCATTTAAATTCCCTTCCCTTTCCCATCCTCCAAGAAGTCTAAAGCCTCATCAAGAATTACTCTCTTCCTACCTGTGTGTGTCCATCATGGCCCTCCTGGGTCTGTGATAATTTGTCTGCCATGGAACTCCTTGAGAAGTTGAGTACACGACCAGCATTTTGTCCCCTCGGTATCTCCTGCAGTCCCTCTCTTCCCATACTGGGCACTTAAGGAGTATTTGTTAAACTGAAATGAATAATCCATCTCTGTGTTCTAGTGAAGGATCTGCCAGAATAGTCTCACGAATTCAAGATTCAATGAAAAACAGACTTCACCAGAACAAGAAAAACCAAATGAAAAGGAGTAGTCATCTTAAACTCACTCGAAAGTCATAACTATCAGAAAATTCAGAATTATGACTCCCTTTCCCACCATAACCTCCTCACATCACACATATGTAACAGAGGCCGTAAAAGTTAACACGACATTCGGTAGTACATGCTACAAACAGATTGTGCGATGCGGTTGGGTTACTGCGGCAGTGGGAATTATAACTTTGAGTTTCCTCACTTTTATGCATTTGTAAGAGCATCAGCTGTAACTAGGCATTAGCGGCCTGCTTTACACTGAGCACCCGGACGGTATTTACAACAGGAATCAAGAGAGAGAAGCTACCATTTACAAGGCCTTGAAATTGCCCATGGTCTCTTGGGGTTTATAGGTCTTCATCCAAGCTTTCCAACTGATCCTTTTCAGAAAGACATTGGAACAAATGGAATGTTTTCCCCTGAATACAGCATTTTGTTTGAGTTTATCAAATAGCATTTATTATTTTCATTAAAATAAATGCTTTTAGGCAAGGGCTACATCACGTGCAACCAAGGCTGTGGTGTTGGTTGCGGTCAGTGCCACAGTTTGAGGTAGGAAGCTCTGGGCATTGGTAAAATTCAGGCCATAAATACTGCTTGATGCTCATTCAGCATTCAGACTCCCCAAATGTCACCTCAAGAAGAAGCCGCCCCTCCCAAGGAGATGCAGAACGTGTCACTTTGGGTGAGGAGACTAATTAGTTTCCTATTGCCACGCCCTGAGCAGAGATGTCTTATGAGACCCTGAGCTGGGCTCTGTGGCCTTCTGTGCCTTGGTCTGCTATCACTCGGCCTGGGAGTGACCTCTGCCCTCATCAGATGTGCAGGGTATGAGCCAGGCCTGCCTATTCCACAAAGAATGATTCCACTGGTCCTGAAATGAGACCTGCATCCTCACCTTAATCCTTCATTCTTGTCCTGTGGGTATTTCCTCTCAGGTGGGAGATGGACAAGGACTCCATCTTTCAGAAGTCTTCATTAACCTGAAAGCTGTGACACAAGCTTTCCTAACCATTTTCTCCAGCCTAAGTAAATCCTGTATAACCTTGAACGCTTCTTCCTAGGCCTTGTCTTCTTACCCTTTGATCATCACTGTCATTTTCTCAGAGGGGCTCCAAAGACTCCACTCTCATAAACATAGTCACAAGATGAGAAGGTACAGCCTTAAGGATTGAATGTGAAATCATTTGGAGCCCAAGGTAGAACTTACAGTAGCGCAAAGAAAAATGTTTAAAAAGCACTCATCCAAGTCAATAGCAACAAACCAAAAACATCATCTCTCTCTCTCCCCCTTTCTTTCTTTTTCTCTGTCTCTGTCTCTCTCTCTCTCTCTCTCTCTCTCTCTCTCTCTCTCTCTCTCTCTCTCTCATACACACACACACACACACGCACACACACAAACAAATATCTAAGGGTGGTGGAGAGATTGTGTGAACAGGAGGCTATTTATGTACTTGTTTGGTCTGAGGAGAGTCAGTTCATGAAAAATGGTCATGAACTTGGAATGTTTTAAGCTCCTGCATTTTATTTTCTATTTAATTTACTTTGCTAATTCCTGTCAGGGTTGCATTTTGGAAAATGGCAAACACCTCCTTGGCAATACTTTAGAGGAAAGAGCTCAGCAAGTGCTGGGGTGAAGGCCAAGAAGCCTGTCCCGAGTGAGACGGTGAGGTCAGTGTGGTCTTTATTTAGGGGCATGGAGGGAGAGGTGAAATTGTTTGTTCAATAAAATGCCTTTGATATTTGTGTGAACTTCAGGAAGCATAGAACTAATTTCAGTATCCAAAAACAAGGGGGCAATGCTGGCAGTTTTGTGCTTTTTACAGGTATGTCCGGATATGGGACTGTTTTGCAAGAGGTCCCGGAAGGGGTGAGACTGGGAGAAAGTCGGGGATTTTAGTCCCATCAGTTAAATTACCTGACCTGTCAATCTTCTTTCCTTTTCAGGTGGTAGCACAAGCAGTGGACGAGTGTTTTCCATAGGGTGTATTAAAAAGTTGTTCTAAGAAATCTGATGACTCTCAAGATTTCCCATTCAAACGATCGGGGGTCTTTCAAGCACAAACACTAAATCCAGTCCCCCCCCTCAAAAGTATCTAAACTCCCTTGGCTAAAGCGATTTTGTTTAGGTAGGGGACATAGTGATTGTTCTTAACAAGCTCTTCTCTTACTTATTCTGGGGGACCATGCAAGCCTCAGAGCTAAGAGGGCTTAAGCTATTGTACCCAGTAGTCCCAGCAAAGGCACTCCACTTGCCTGTTCGTTTAAGATCTTCAAAGCTACGTTCTTTTAAGCCCACAAAAAGCTCTGAAGGCGTTTACTGTGATATACTCAGAATAAGGGATTTTATTACTGCCATGGGATATATCTATACTATCCAGAATTTGGTATCTTGAAATAAAGACATGTATTGAGCAAGAGAACTTTTTAAAAAAGGCAGAAAGAGAGATCGTCAGTTACATGGAAGTGGGGAGGAGTCATGGTGGTTGGAGAAGGTTCTATCAGAAATATGTGGAGAGATGAGGCAGGGTTAGATTTGGCAATGAGTGACAGAGAACCCAGAGTAACATGCGCTTATATGAGAGAAGCGTTTACTTTCTTCTCTCTATAAATGTCCAAGGACAGCTAGTCTAGGTTGGGATGGTAGCTCTATGGTCATCTCGGCTCCTTCTATTTGCCAGTCTTAGCTTGCACCTCATGGTACAAAATGGTCGCTCAAGCTTCAGCCATCACATTCACCTATCAATCAGCAGGAAGCAGGACACAAGTGAAAACTACACAATATACTTTCCCTTACATCCTATTGGCTAGAAGTTAGTTTATGGTTATACCTGGTTGCAAAAGAATCAGGGAGATGTAGTTTCTATTCTGAGTAACTTTGTTACTAACAGTCAAAAGATCCATTTTGAAAGGGGGGGGTGACAAGAAGTAGTCTGAACACCATTTTTTCTTTTTTTTTCATTGACTGATCATAGCAGCATAAACACACATTCTTTTTTTTTTTCTTTTTTTTTTTGAGCTGGAGTCTCACTCTGTCGCCCAGAACGGAGTGCAGTGGCCGCTCCCGGCCACCGCAGCCTCAACCTGCTGGGCTCCAGTGATCTTTCTGCCTCAACCTTCCAAGTAGCCGGAATTACAGGCATGCGCTACCACACCCGGCTGATTTTTTGATTTATTGTAGAGATGAGGTCTCGCTACCCAGGCAGGTCTCAAACCCGCGGGCTCAGGCAATCCACTCACCTCAGCCTCCCAAAGGTGCAGGACTACAGGCTGAGTCACCGAGCCCGGCTAAACACACATTCTTAAGGGGAGAGAAATATTTTCCTGCAAATTATATTTATCTGTAAATATAATTTTTTTTGAGTCAGAGTCTGACTCTGTCGCCCAGGCTGGAGTGCAGTGGCATGCTCATGGCCACTGCAGCTTCCAACTGCTGGGATCAGGCGATTCTTCTTCCTCAGCCTTCCAAGTAGCTGGATATAGGCATGCGACACCACGCCTAATTTTTTTTGTTTTCAATTTATTGTAGAGATGAGGTCTTGCCATGTTTCTCAGGCTGATCTCGAACCCCTGAGCTCAGGCAATCCTCTTGCCTCCACCTCCCAAAGTGCTGGGATTATAGGCGTGAGCCACCATGCCTGGCAATATAATATTTATCTGCAAATTAGAACCATCCTAGAGTTTGTTTAATTAACATTTGAAAATAATAACAATATTAGCAATTTACCCATTTTCACTTAAACAGAGGGAACATTTCGAGGATTGGACGTGTGTCCTTAAAATGGCTGCCTGCTGGCTCCCACCCCTCCTTGGCAAATCTGCTCCACCGAGCCTTGGTCCTGTGAACGAACAACAGAAACACACCATTTTCTGTAGCAACTGCTGCAGCTCCTTCCCTGTAGTGTGGCCTTAGACAAGTCCTCCATGTTGATTAAACCTCAGTTTCCTCTTGAACACAAACTTACAATAATGCAAACCTCAAAGGTGAAATTGCAAGCACACACAAGGGAGCTCGATGAATGTGACTGTGGTCCTTGTCCTGAGACCCCGGGTCACCCTGAATCTGATGAAGGCAGAATGGATCATGATGACACTTTGGAATCTCTGTGCAGGCTCTGTGGGAGCTCTCCACACAATTCACATTTGATAGAAAAGGAAGCGGCAGGTGAGAGAGGTTGAGAAATGTGCCCTGAGTCCCCCAGCCGGGCGGTGGACACCAGGTCCTCAGTCCAGTTCTGACGATTCCTGGGGCCCAGCTCTCTGCTGGGCTACAAATAACAAGTCTTGGGTTCAAAATCTCTTCTCACTTTTTAAATTTGTAAAGAAATTTCTAAACTTTCAGTTTTTCGGCTCCATTGTCTTCTAGAGCATATAGTGTTACTTGTTAATAGCCAGGATGGTTTAGGCTCGGTGGCTCAGCCTGTAATCCTGCGTTTTGGGAGGCTGAGGTGAGTGGATTGCCTGAGCCCGCAGGTTTGAGACCCATCTGGGCAACTTGTTGAGACTTCATCTCTTCAATAAATCAAAAAATTATCTGGGCGTGGTAGTGCACGCCTGTAGTTCCAGCTACTCGGAAGGCTGAGGCGGAAGGATCGCCGGAGTCCAGCAGGTGAGGCTGTGGTGGCCAGGAGCGTGCCACTGCACTCCAGTCTGGGCGACAGAGTGAGACTCCAACTCAAAAAAAAAAAAAAAAATAGGATGGTGTGTTTATAAACTTGACACTAGGGAATAGACAAGGATAATTACTGTTTTCCTTTTGTTCATGCTTAATAATACTAATTAAGGATACAGAACCTTTTTTTTTTAAAGAGAACCTGTGTCTGGTACAGCCATTTTCCCCTAGCACCACTGGCTGTGGGTCCAGCTGATCAATCAGGGAACGCGGGTTTTCTCAGGCCCTTCAGCAATCCATCTGAACCGGCCCTTGCGCCAGCATCTGTGAGCAGCCCTGGCCTACCACGTCTCTTTCCCTTCCTGGCCCTTATATGGCAGGCATCGGGGCAGATTTGTTCCTGATATGCTGCTGGTTCCCTGACTCAGAGTGTCCCAAGGTATCCTTTTGTCTTCTGTTTGATCATCAGTATTTTGCTATGACCTGGAGCCCCAGAGGAAAGCATTTCTCTCCGTTCCCACTCTCCATCCAGGCACGCAATTCCCACTAATCTGAGGAGGTTGGCTGCAGAGTGAATGTGGGTCCTAGGGCAGTGACTGGGGGAAAGATAAAAGGCATCCACATTGACAAGAACAAGTCGGGGACGTGGAGACTCTGTTTACTGGTGCCAGGCCAGATGGCTGCTTCTGTTATTCCATGTCTGTCAGAAGATGCTGGGTCCCAAAGGCCACAGGGCTCCAAAGAAGGGTGACATTCAACCAGTTTTTTTTTTTTTTTCAGGAAATAGGACAAAAAAGATAATTTTTCTTTGCTCTCTTGGTACAGGACCCAATAGCTGTTTCAATCTTCTGGAAATAAAGTCATCTCAGCCTGAGGGGACCTCAGCACCCCTCTTCTGGTCACTGACTACTTTAGACTCCACTTTTCTGACCCCTGGAGAGCAGGGTCTCACCTAGCACCATGCCCAGGTCACACTGGATGCCTGGGAGATGTGTGTAGCACTGAACTGAATGTTGAGTGGTTGGTGGTAGACCAAGCCCAGAGGAGAGCTGTGCAACCTTTGCCTGGGCTGAGACTCCATCTCAAATGGCTTGAGTTTCTCTGGGTGGGAACCAGGACACCTCCCCCAGACACCACCTTCTGCTGAAAGCAGTTGGGCTTAGAGGTTAGGCTGGATTTCCACTGGATCCTTTTAGCTTCCCAGAAGATAAGTTCCATCACCTTCTCAGCCTTTGATAAGAGGACTTTCCTCACTCTGGGAACCCAGTGTTAACATTGCCTATCGCCCCACTGGGACAATCTCGTTTCCTCATGAGCAAGACCAGAGAGACATGGGCAACCATGCTTATTGCTAATCGGATCAGCAAAGTTCCAAGGCAGGAGGAAGCGTCCTCTTCCCACTCCCTGAGGGTACACTGCTGGGCCTCACAGCCCAGTGGTGACACTCACCTGCCCAGCCACCTCAGACAAGTTACTGAATCTTTCCCAGCCTCAGAGTCCCCATACATAAA
The DNA here is from genome assembly GCF_000164805.1 of Carlito syrichta. Classification (NCBI taxonomy): domain Eukaryota; kingdom Metazoa; phylum Chordata; class Mammalia; order Primates; family Tarsiidae; genus Carlito; species Carlito syrichta. Next base: position 81,833 of record NW_007252613.1, read on the forward strand.
AGTAGTAGTATCCATCTCATAGGGTTACAAAGAGGATTAAATGAGTTAATACACACTAAGGGCTGAGCATAGTGCTCAGCCCACAGACATGCTCAAATGTCTTTACGATTACTCTGAGTCTCCTCGGGAAATCAGATCTTTGATTGATTAGCTAGAGATGTGTTTAGCCTTGAAAACATTCCTTTAGGAATCAAGGATATATTCTCCAGGAAGCCAGACAGAGTCTAGGACTTGAATCCTTACTAAGGACCAAAGGTGATAATATATGAAGGAGAAGCAGCCGGTGATCCCAGCATTTTGGGAGGCTGGAGTGGATTGCCTGAGCCCACAGGTTCGAGGCCAGCCTGGGTGACTTGGCGAGACCTTGTCTCTACAATAAATCAAAAATTAGTAGGGCGTAGTAGCGCGTGCCTGTAGTTCTGGCTACTTGGAAGGCTGAGGTGGAAGGATCGCCAGAGCCCAGCAGGTCAATGCTGAGGAGGCCATGAGTGTGCCACTGCACTCCAGCCTGGGTGACAGAGTGAGACTCTGATTCAAAAAAAAAAAAGAAAGCGAATGTAGCATAATGGTGGTGCCTGGAGTAGCAGAGCAGGGTACGAGCAGGACAGGCTTTTGGGGCTAAACTTAAAACTCACATAACTTTTCTCATTCACTCATTCTTTCATACAACAAGCATTTACTGAGTACATATTGGAGCCAGGCACTGTCCAGAAGACTGGGTATCCTGTAATGAACAAGATGAACTCGTTTCCAGAGCTTCTGTCCTAACTGAGAGGATGGAAACAGAAAGAGGTGGACTATTAGACAAATACATGAACACGATCATTTCAGAGAGTACGTTGGTCGGCCACCACTGTGTGGCAAACCACTCTGCAACAAAGCGGCTTAGGCCAACAATGGCCATTTATTTGCCCTTGATTCTGTAGTTTGGGCCAGGGAATCTATAGGTTGGGTGGGGACCGCTTATCTTTGCTCCACGTGGCTTCAGCTGGGGCAGCTCAGCTGGGACTGGAGGACCATTTCCAAAATGATTCTCATGCAGGGCTGACCAGCTATTGCTGTCTGTTGGCTGGGGGCTCAGGTGGGATGACCGGTCAGGGCCTTAGTTCTCTTCCAGAGGGTCTCTCCACACAGCTAGGTTGGGATTTTCACCCAGGCCGAGGTCATCCAGGGAGCATTCTGAGATGAGTATCAAGAGGGATGAGAAGCCTCCAAAGAATTCTAGGCAGGGGAGTGATGTCATTCGATGGAGCAGTTGCAAAACGTCTGCCACTGTGTTTTCTTTTCTTTTTTTCTTTTTTTTGAGTTGGAGTCTCACTCTGTTGCCCAGACTGGAGCGCAGTGGCTGCTCCCAGCCACCACAGCCTCACCTGCTGGGCTCCGGCGATCCTTCCGCCTCAGCCTTCCGAGTAGCTGGAACTACAGACGTGCACCACCACGCCTGGCTCATTTTTGATTGATTGTAGAGATGAGGTCTCGCCAAGTTGCCCAGGCGGGTCTCGAATCCGCGGGCTCAGGCAATCCACTCACCGCAGCCTCCCAAAGCCTGGGATTATAGGCTGAGCCACCGAGCCCAGCGTGTTTTCCTTTTATTCACAAAGTGAGAGGCCTGCCTGAGTTGCCTCTAAGGTGTCTTCTTTCTGGAAAAAGCCCCAGCTCTTTGGTGTCTGCAGTTTCTGGGTTGGGGCCTTCTCCACCACGTCATTTCTTACCTGTAGAACAGTGAAGAAGTCGAAGGAGGCCTCCCGAACATTTTATGAGAAAAGGCACAAAACCTGTTTATGAAAGGGTCGCTGATAACATGTTCCAGGCAGTGTTGTGCGCCTCTGGTCAGGCGAATCCTGCACGTAAATAGATGCGAAAGGCAAGTGTTTGAGCAAGAAGAAAGAATATCAGTCATCAAAGAATTTCAGGAGATACAGATCTTCTAGCTTAGGCAAGACCAACACGTAAACCAAATTCCAGTGAGGTAGGGTTACTCAGTGCTCAGTGGTCTGGGGTGGGGGTGGGGCCGGCCATCAGAACAGATGTCTTCTTTGGAATTTAATTAGATCAAGACGGTTGATAGGCTTCTTAAGGAGTGAGCTGAGCATTTAAAATTATACCAAAGATATTTTTCCCGGGGTATCTGGGATAGGAGCTGTGAACGTGTGATAAGAAAGCTACTCGTGTCATTTTAAACTAGTTCAAACCAGCTAGGCTGCTCCCTGCTCAGAGCTGCTGGCTATTAGCTGTCATCCATTCTGGATGTGAGACAAGCAGGTGGATAAGAAGACATCATCTCATCAGGATCTGCAGGAACAGGCAAGCAGAATACCTATCACCTGCACACATCTCTGAGGCAGGCTCAGGCTCCAGCACAAAGCACCATCTTAGATGGGCTTTTTCATTTAAATGACATTTTTTTGGAAAGGTTAGAATGTAATCCTCTCCCAGGATAGAGTTATTTCTGTTGCCACTGATCCTTCCGATAAATGAGACAGGGTTTCATTTTATTTTTTTCTTGCTACCGTGGTATCTAATTTTATAAAAAGCCTTCAACAATGTAATAATTTATTGTCGCAACAGGATGGTTAACGTGTAAGGACTCGTCTACTTTCTATTAATTTTCTAAACGAAGCTTTTCCCCTCTCCACTGAGAAGCTGTGCCTGCCTTTCTCTGTGGGTTTCATTAAGACTGTTTGAAGTCATGATTGTTAAGATCATTATGATGTTTTTGAAAGATAGTGGGTTTCAAAGAGTTGTACTTAGGAGACTTAAACAGCTTCATTGTCTTAATTCCTGCCCTCAACTACTTTTTTCAGAGCTAAAATCTGGGGATGCAGTAATTGGTATCATTTCCCTTACAGTTTCACCCCCAACTTCTATTGTTCTCATGACTCCTACCTACTCCTCTTAGAAAACAGCACATGTAATAAGAAATTTAAAAATAAATTAGAGCCTAGTGTCTTCCAAGGAATGCAGAATCACGGCAGAAATCGCTGCATTTTTAGGTACACACACAAAAATGGAGTTATTATATACATCCTTACAGAGGGGGAAACTGAGACAGCAGTCTTCATGATACACATTATAGCTTAGATAAACATTTCTTTTTTTTTTTTTTTTTGAGTTGGAGTCTCACTCTGTCACCCAGACTGGAGTGCAGTGGCCGCTCGACCTGCTGGGCTCCGGCGATCCTTCCGCCTCAGCCTTCCAAGTAGCTGGAACTACAGGCACGCGCTACCACACCTGGCTAATTTTTTGATTTATTGTAGAGATGAGGTCTCACCAAGTTGCCCAGGCGGGTCTTGAACCCGCGGGCCCAGGCAATCCACTCACCTCAGCCTCCCAAGGCGCAGGATTACAGGCTGAGCCACTGAGCCCGGCTAGATAAGCATTTCTTATGTTCGCATTATTGGCATGCCAGGGGCAGTGCTGGTGTGATTACAAATTAAACCTCAGGAGATGAAGTCGTGAAAACACTTGGAAATGTCCCCAGCTTCAAAGGATGAGCACACAAGGGAAGGAGGAAAAAGGAAGTCCATTCGAACCCTGAGAGGTTAGACCGGGGCTTTCTGGTAAAATGGAGGGGGAGGAAGGCAGATTGGATTGGGTAGTCTTGGGGACAAAGAAATTGTTTGCACAAGTTCCCATTACAAAGAAGTGCTATGTTTTATAATCCTATCATTCTCAGCGTGTGACAAAAACTTCTAAAGTCTCCATTTTGCACAGAAGTTACATCAGGACTCCAAGATGTCAATTAACTCGTCTAAGCTCATAAAGAAAGACCACAAATTAGAATGAAAGTGGTGGTATTCCTAGTCCTTAGTTTAGCAAGTTCAAGTCTTTCTGCCTGTCCTGCTGAGTGTTAGGGAAGAAAATGGGGTGTGTATTGTATGAATCATGGGGTGTGAGGGGCGTGTGGTTGGGCAGGTGTCTTCTACCCTATTGGGCCACAGAGTTGATCACATCCAGGTATCCTGTAGCAAATATTTCACCGGTGAAGCCAAACTTCAGATACACTCAGGATATATTCTCTCATAAGTGTGAGCTGAGCCCAGGACTTAGAGGAGTGGACACAGCTCCTCTAGCCAGATGAGTTCTTAAAAGGGGGGTGGGATGAGAGTATGCAGGACACAGCACAGGAGAGCAGTCTTTTGTATAAAAATAATACTATTGGCAAAGTAGAAATGAATCAAAGACACACAGAGAAATTTCCTTTCTGCTGCTCAGAATTTTTTTTAAAAAACGATAAGTGGAGAATTGTGGTAGAAAAAATACTCGAGGAGGAATGTCTTTGTACTGTGCAGGCTTCCTTAAAAACGTCTTGTGCCCTTTCTGACACACAAACCATTGATGCTGCTAAGTCCACTCCCACCCAAACTCCCCTCTGAGTCGTTGTTTCACGCGGCCTGAGGCTGTGGTCATGCACTGTGGTAGGCTGTGTGCATGAAGCCACCATTGAAACTGTCTTCTTGCAATCTGCCCTTATGGCCTGTCACTCCCCAGTCAGAAGTCTGTGTTCAATGCAACGGTCTGGGACTGTCCCCTGTGAAGTGGGTAGTCATATGCTTTTCCATTTTGGAGCACTGGAAGTTTCTGGTTCAGCAGTTCCCTGATTTAAGATGATAGGATTTCCTATCATCTTAAGCAAGCTGGAAAGAATTTTTCGAATGAGTGTGAGAGAAATAAAAGGCACTATGTTGTGCGGTGTTGTTTTCTTTTTGAAAAGCACACACGCTCAGACACACACAGTGGACTGTTCTGGAAATGTGTGAGCTGAAGTCGTAGCCAAGGTCTCTGCTAGTAGGAGCCCTTCCTGCCTGAAAGGGACTGCTTGTTAATAGCTGTATTCATCGAAGTTAAAATTAGATGTCTGTGTGTTGATGCAAAGCCAGCTTTTCCCTCAGGGCTATTTATTTTAAAAATCTAAAATAGTAAAGGGTCCACAGCACATAACATAACATAAGCGAATTGGGGTCTGCACTCTGAGCAAAGCGTTCCTTTGTACTCGTCTTTGCAATTTAATGTTCTCCAGCAGTAATCTGGCAGCACACTGGTTTTCCCTTCCACATGTGGCAAGTTTGGGCTGTTTGTGAACTCACCTGCAAGGGCAGTTGTTCAAGATTTTCACACCTGGAGGTACAGGCGATAATAAACAGTGCTGTCCTCAATGTGGCACTCTAGGGCAGGCATGGCTGTGGCAAACGAAGTCTTGTGTGTGGAATCGCTTTGCTTTAAATTTGTTTTTTAAATGTAATTTAATTTTTTTTTTTTGAGTTGGAGTCTCACTCCATCTGGAACACAGTGGCACGCTCACAGCCATCCCAGCGTTGACCTGCTGGGCTCCGGCGATCCTTCCGCCTCAGCCTTCCAAGTAGCTGGAACTACAGGAGCGCTACGTCTGGCTAGTTTTTGAGATATTATAGAGATGAGGTCTCGCCAAGTTGCCCGGGCGAGTCTCAAACCCATGGGTTCAGACAATTCACTTGCTTCGGGCTCCCAAAGTGCTGGGATTACAGACTGAGCCACTGAGCTTGATCTTTTAAAAAAATTTTAAACAGAGCCAGGCTCGGTGGCTCAGCCTGTAATCCCGCGCCTTTGGGAGGCTGAGGTGA
>NW_007252613.1:87452-113293 GCF_000164805.1 Carlito syrichta
CGGCCACTGCACTCCAGTCTGGGTGACAGTGAGACTCCAACTAAAAAAAAAAAAAAATTTAAACAATAAAATTAATTATTAAAAAGCAAAAGGGAAGAAAGCTATTTCTAATAATGCCAGTAAATAAAGGCGGAAAATAGCCCTTATTATCATAAATGCAAAAGTTTAAAAATTACAATGTTTAAGAATAATAAAAGGAAAAAGTAAAAGCAGAAGGAATTTATCTTCTCAGCTCCCTTGGTTGGAGTAAAGGTATAAGCAAGACTCCTTAAAGTGCCTTTAAAAGATCCAAAAAGCCCTTTTAGTTATGGAAAACATAGCTTAAGCAGTAGCAGGAAGCAAGATCAGTCTAGCACAGATCTTTTCTGCTTGGCCCCAGCCAGCTCCCCACCTAGACACAGGTTGCCTGTCAGACATGGTTCTCACTTGATTCCCACTCTTGGACTCTTCTTTTTCACCCAGAAGAAACCTGTAAGGCACATGAGAGGACTTGTTCCTCTCCCTTCTCAGGAACAATCATGTTTACTTCTCCCTTTGCTAATGTGAGTGAAGAAAGTTAACAGGTCGGTGTGGGGAACCAGGCGGTATGAGAAGAAAACGTTGAGCAAATGTAAAGTGGCTTCCTCCTGTTGGTGAGAAGCATGTTTTACTTTTTCTGGAAGAATTTATTGGATTTAAGCCATCATAGTCATAAGCAACTGCTATCTACCTGTTGATTGTATTCCCCAGTAGCCTTGGGGTGTGGATTACTGTATTATCATCCATGGCTTCTCCTTAAGATCCTTTAGGGATGCACCCATGTAGAAGAATTGTATTTGCACACACCATCAACAAAGGCCTCAGCTCACAGCCGATATAAAGATGCACAAAGGAAAAAGGCTTTCCTAGGGGAAATTGTCTTTACAGAACTCGGGTTCGCTATCCATGTTTTATCCAGGACTCGAGCTGGAAGGGAAAGAAGAAACCCTCATGGCAGCTGAGTTTCCCGTTCCTTTGTCCCTCACTCAGGATCCATGATTAATCTGTGCGTTGTACAAGAGAGTGACCTCCCTTCTTTGGGCAAATTGCACCAAGTTGGAGCTGTAAAAGCAGGACCATAAATCATCTTGTTACAATGGCAACATTCTTGAAAGCACCTAAAAGCCCTGTGGGCATTCCTCTAGTTAATGAGCAACAAGGTAGATCCTAAATCCTGAGCTTGGTGGAAGCCAAGTTAGAACCAGAAATGGATATGCGAAAATCAGTCACCCAGGGAAATCGAAGCCACCCAGAGAAACACAACCAACTTCAAAAGCCTCCTGCGCCTTCTCTTATGCAAGGCTTTGCTGGTTAAAGGGTTTGCTTGAGAAAGCAGCTGCCTCTGCCATGAAGCCAGCTGTTGGAACCTATTTTGTGTATACTCTATGGAAAGGGGCTTTCTCTTAAAAATTGTCTTTACGCCTTCCCCTTGAAGTGCTGCCTGGATTTGCTGAGACATGATGGACAGCTGGCCAGGGCACCCTTTTCTGAGTCTGAAGGTCCCGGCGTTCTCTGGTTGGTTCTGTCTTCCCGGCTTCCCGGTATGTTCAGAACAACACTTCTTCTGCAATCCAGGAAAGACGAGACCCCACAGGCTTTCACAGTAGATGAAACTAAAATAGCTTCTTAATGATCGATTGAAACTCGGTAGGAGCTTCTCTTTCTCTATGAGGTGATATGCCCCCAGCCTATAAAACAGAGAAAGGGAAAAATCAAACACAAAAACAATCACACAACTCATTTGATCCTTGTGTGTTCGTGTGTACAGTTCTATTTTATTGGTTTTTTCTTACTCATGTTTTTTTTTGTGGACTTAACATGAATCATGTAACTTTAAATTCTTTCACTCTTCTTTTTATTTATTTATTTATTTTTTCAGTTGGAGTCTCACTCTGTCGCCCAGACTGGAGGGCAGTGGCCGCTCCCGGCCACCGCAGCCTCACCTGCTGGGCTCTGGCGATCCTTCTGCCTCAGCCTTCCGAGTATCCGGAATTACAGGCGCACACACCATGCTGGCTAATTTTTTGATTTATTGTAGAGATGAGATTTCACCTGCCCAGGCGGGTCTCGAACCCGCGGCTCAGGCAATCCAATCACCTCAGCCTCCCAAAGGCACGGGATTACAGGCTGAGCCACCAAGCCCGGCTCACTCTTCTTTTTAGAGCAAATCATTATATACTAATTAATGTCTGGTCACATCATACGTCACACTATCAATAATGTGGGGTACACATTAAACAACAATCAAAGGTCCTTAGAGAATTTTTTTGGCTAGTCAGGACAAAAAAAGTATGTATCTCATTTGGAGAAAAAGTATTTACCTAGAGTGATATTGACTTAATAACAAAAATTAAATGTGTTCAGTAGCTTTGCCTTTTAAAATGGATAACTTTTATCATATCTTCTTTTTTTTTATTTTTTGAGTTGGAGTCTCACTCTGTCACCCAGGCTGGAGTGCAGTGGCACAATCACGGCCACCCCAGCGTCGACCTGCTGGGCTCTGGTGCTCCTTCTGCCTCAGCCTTCCAAGTGGCTGGAACTACAGGCATGTGCTACCACTTCTGGCTAATTTTTGATGTATTGTAGAGATGAGGTCTTGCCAAGTTGCCCGGGCTGGTCTCGAACCCGCAGCCTCAGGCAATCCACTTGCCTTGGCCTCCCAAAGTGCTGGGATTACAGGCTGAGTCACTGAGCCTGGCCCCATATCTTCCTTTTTGCTAAAATATTATTGCTTTTACTTAGGGCCCAGAAAATGCCCTGGTCAGCTTTGTTGCAGGCTGTGTGGCAAAGGCATCCTCAGAGCCCTCAGTTTCCAGCTGTGATGCTTCTGTTTGGGCCCCACCCTGGCCAGCAGACACTGGTGGTTGAGGCGGCTCGGCTGCAGCTGTGGTTTGTTCTCTGCTTAGATCCTCAAAGTAAATAAAGCCTCTTTATCTGCTCCTCCTCTCTCAATCTTCTTGTACAATCATTCTCAAGACCCTCTATAGAGAATCTAGCTTGGCTTATACAGGCATTCGGAAAAGGGTAGTCTCCCAACAGAGGAGTCCTTGCCCTGGGGACTCTGGATCCTGCAGAGTCCTTAAATGGGGCCTAGCACTGCAAACCACTCCTTGAGATCACATGTACGGTTCTGTATGTGCACAGATTCATTTTGGTGGGGAGAGGGCTTACAGATCTCGAAGGATTCTCTCAATGGAGTATCTGAGCCCAAAGCACATCACCATCGCCTTGACTGGTTTCCTCCCTTCCATTTCTTCCTCCTTCCAGCCCATCCCGTACATTACGTTGACTTCATCAAGCGAAAGCCCATTTTTCATGTCTTGCAGTGTGCCCAAAGCCTTTCATGGCTCCCCCACCTCCCCCGCACTACACCCTCCTGTCCTGGCGGTCCTCCTGATCGCACCTCTCACTGTTCTTCTCTACACCTGTTATCTCTCCAAGACATGCTTGTTTGCATGCCCATCCGCCTTCTCTGATCCCTTCCCGACATTTTATCTTCATCTCCTCTAAGGTTAAACTCTTTCATCAGATCTTTCCTACATCAACCAACTACGTCACTCTTTTTTTCACAAACTTATAGCATCTATACATGCTTTGACTCTTTTTTTTTTGAGTTAGAGTCTCACCCCATCAGTGTAGTGGCATGCTCACGGCCACTCCAGCGTCAGCCTGCTGGGCTGTGTGATCCTTCCGCCTCGGCTTTCCAAGTAGCCGGAGCTATAGGTACGCACTACTATGCCCAGCAAATTTTTGATTTAGAGGCGAGGTCTCGCCAAGTTGCCTGGGCTGGTCTCGAACCTGCGGGCTCAGGTAATCCACTTGCCTCAGCCTCCCAAAGTGCTGGGATCACAGGCTGAGCCACCGAGCCTAGCCTTTGCTTTGACTCATAATCATAATCTTTTTGTCACAGCATTAGTTTTTCATATGAGAAATCATTCATTCAGCCGGGCTCAGTGGCTCAGCCTGTAATCCCATGCCTTTGGAAGGCTGAAGTGAGTGGATTGCCTGAGCCCGCGGGTTTGAGACCTGCCTAGGCAACTTGGCGAGACCTCATCTCTACAATAAATCAAAAATCAGCTGGGCTTGGTAGCACGCACCTGTAATTCCAGCTACTCGGAAGGCTGAGGCGGAAGGATTGCTGGAGCCCAGTGGGTCGAGGCTGCGGTGGCTGGGAGCAGCCACTGTACTCCAGTCTGGGTGACAGAGTGAGACTCCAACTCAAAAAAAAAAAAAAAAGAAATCATTCATGTTTGACCATCCAAAATCGATTATGAATTTTCTTTCTTTCTTTCTTTTTTTTTTTTTTGAGTCAAGGTCTCACTCTGTCTTCTAAGCTGGAGTGAAGTGGCATGATCATGGCTCGCAGCACCCTCGACCTCCTGATCTCAGGAGTCCTGCCTCAGACTCCTGAGTAGCTGGAACTAGAGGGGCGCACAACCATGCCTGGCTAACTTTTTTTATTTTATTTTTTATAGAGATGAGATCTCACTATGTTTCCCACGCTGGTTTCTCATTCCTGGGCTCAAGCAATTCTCCCACCTCAGCCTCCCAAAGTGCAGAGACTACAAGCATGAGCCATTGCGCCCTGCTGTGAAATTCTTGAAAACAAAGTTTCATTCATTCGTGTGTTCAACAGACATGTTTCTAGTGTCTTCCAAGTTGGGGGAACTGTACCTGGTGCTGAGTTTGGGCCCCCACTCACTGGGATGCGTCGTTTTACACACAGAAAACATGCTCAATGAATACTGAATGAGCAAATGAACTGAAAGAAATAAATGACGTGAATTCAGGGAACGCTGAATGGGTGGATGAATGAATCTGGGTCAAATGAGCCATTTCAGCAGTGCTTGATAACCTCTGAAAGGAGGAACACACAGCCAGGGTTTCTCTGGGTTTCTGGGGCCAAAGCAGAACATTCAGGCATAGCAGTTCTTAAGATGAAACCTTCTGGAAGGGCTCAATGCGTCTCAAGTGACACTCTCATCACATCCAGGGAAGACTGCTTCCTGCCGACTCTGCACCATCCATGGCAGTCTCCTGGCTTTGCTGACGGTAATGCATCTCTTTTCCCAGCAGGATCATCAAAGTCTACCCTTTCATCAGAGCTTGTACAGTGGGGAAAGGAAAAGAAAACACATCCATTCTTTCTATCCACCTGAACTTTCTAACATTCCACCCCCAGCAGCTAAACTTGTACTTCTAACCAGATTTCTCCTTTCTGAAGAAGTCCACATCTGGGTATGGAGGAGGGTGGAGGGAGCAGCGTCTATCCAGGTGGTGGGTAGTGCTCTCACACCTTTGATGGGCACAGGAACCTGGTGCTGTGTGCACATGGCTTTTAGAGGCTGCTTTGAAAGCCCCCTGAGCTGTTTGTCTTGGCTGGCTCTGTGGGCACTTGAGTATCTGCCATGAGCCCTGGGGCTGAGGGAGAGGCTGGGTTGCCAGCATGGTTTCCTCAGCCTTGCATCTTGGTTTGAGACGAAGTCCTCTGCTCTGCTGCCTTCAAAGAAGAGGGAGCGTGAGCCTCAGAGGCTGACAGGCTGGTGGCAAGCCCAAGCTCCATGAGCCACATCCTGGGGGCTTCTGGGCTGACCTCCATCACCAGGATTCTCTTCTCTTTGCTGCAAACCAGAGTGCTGGCTCTGCTCAGAAAGGCCCCCAAAGCCCGCTGTTATTTCTTCCACCTCCTGCATGCTCATGCCAGTAAAAACAAGAGAGGGAAACAGCTTTGATGCTGGACCTCCCTCAAGACAGCTCTGTGTGCCTGGAAAGGGAGACGGAGTACACCGTATGTGTGCATTGTGATGCATTCAGGGTATCTGTTACACCTTCAGCTTTAATTCTCTTGAATTTTTTTGCAGGAGAAGTTTACTGCAGAGGTTCTGAGCAACTACCTTTAAAATAATAGAGTTAAAACACATTGCAGCACTGTTTGGTTGGGACCACTGACTGCATTTTCCGTAGCAGAATGGGGGAGCAGTCAGTTTTTACCCATTATAAAGTGAATCAGTATGAGTGTATGCCCAGCTATCCTTTTTTTTTTTTTTTTGAGTTGGAGTCTCACACCGTCACCCAGGCTGGAGTGCAGTGGCACGCTCACGGCCACCCCAGTGTCGACCTGCTGGGCTCTGGCGATCCTTCCGCCTCAACCTTCCAAATGGCTGGAACTATAGGTGTGTGCTACCAAGCCCGGCTAATTTTTTTGATTTATTGTAGAGATGAGGTCTTGCCATGATGCCTGTGCTGGTCTCAAACCCACGGGCTCAGGCAATGCACTTGCCTCAGCCTCCCAAAGTGCTGAGATTACAGGCTGAGCCACAGATCCCAGCCCCAGCTCTCGTTTTTAAATAGTGGAAAAATACACGTACTATACAAGTTACCATTTTCACCATTTCAGATGGAACAATTCACTGGCATTCAGTTCATTGTGTTGTATAGCCACACCACTCTGCTTTCAGCGTATTTTTTTTTTTTTGAATTGGAGTCTCACTCTGTCGCCCAGACTGGAATGCAGTGGCACGCTCCCGGCCACTGCAGGCTCAACCTGCTGGGCTCCGGTGATCCTTCTGCCTCTGCCTCCTTCTGCTTCAGCCTTCCAAGTAGCTGGAACTATAGGTGCGCACTACCACACCCGGCTAATTTTTTGTTTATTGTAGAGATGAGGTCTCACCAAGTTGCTGGGGGGGGGGGCGCTGTCTCGAACCTGTGAGCTCAGGTAATCCACTGCCTGGGCCTCCCAAAGTGCTGAGATTACAGGCTGAGCCACCGAGCCTGACCTCAGGGTATTTTTATCACTCCTGGCAGAAACACTATACCAGTATTAACCAGTCATGCCCTATTTTCCTTTCCCCCAGCCTCTGCCAATCACTAGTATGCTTGTATTCTATTTCCCTGTTCTGGAGTCCATATAAATAGAATTATATGTTATATGGCCTCTTGTGACTGGTTTCTTTCACCTAGTGTCATGCTTACAGGTTCATTCCTATTGTAGCATGGATCAATGTGTCATTCCTTTTTATGACTGAATAATTGTCCTGAGTTTGGGGGATGAAGTTATTCCCATTCCCACCTTTGCTCTGGTTCAAAACCTTCTGAGGTCTTGACTCATCTGAACTTAATTCCTTCTAACTCTGCCCCCTCCTATCTGAAAAGCAACCCCACCAAGCATACCTGACAACTACTTGCACCATGGGCTCCTGAAGAGCTGGTTAGAACTGTAGCTTCCTGGTCTCACTCCACACCTGAAGGGACCCTCTGGGGAGGGTACAAGAGTCGGCCTTTCTGACTCATGCCTCCTCCCCAGCCCCAGCCCCAAGACTGCCCTCACACTCCACGGTGGGGCTTCATGTCCAACTATACCCACTGGATCCCACTCATTTTCCAGCTGCAGCTCAAATGCCACATCTCCTGTGATTCCTGAAACAGTCCTGAACTCTGGGCCGGAAACAACTTCTCCTGGACGGCGAGCTCCATGAAAACAGGGCTCTGGCCTTCTCTTTGTACCACTTAAATAATATGCATCTCTAGAATAAGAACATTTATTGAGCACTTATGTGCAGGCTGTGTTCTAGTTGCTTCTTATCAATTAACTAGTTTAATCTTCATGATACAACTGAAGGCAATGTGATTATCCCCAAACACCTGAAAAACTACCCTATCCAGGAAGTACCAGTGTGATTTTGCTCAGTGACAGATCGAGACTGACTCACTCCTCAGCTCTCTATTTGAAAACTATCTGTCAATATCAGCACAAATAAGTGATGTTTCAAACAGCTGTCCTAAATCTCAGTGGGGGGAAAAAGCCAGGCAGTGCTGGCAGGACAAAATCATCTTAAAACAAATTTTGGTAACTTCTAAGGAGTACATGTGTCCACCCTAAGCGGGCGTTTGGGTCTCCAGCAGAGGACTTTCCTATACCCACCTTCAAATCAGGTCCTCTATACCTGAGGTATCCTCACTTCCTACCTCACCTTGTTTGGTTTTTTTCATCCATCCTACCGTCCTAGGAGAAGGTTGTGCCATTTACTAGAAGAAAGACACAAGTTAATGTGCATGTGATTAGATTCTGGAAGCATGGCCTACGTGGCTTCTATCAGGAGGACTAGGAACAGCCTTAGCCAAGAAAGGAAAACTTTGAAGCAAAATGGTAGCTTTCCTTACTATGTGATCCAGCAATTCCACTCACAGGTATATACCTCAAATAATTGAAAGCAGGGACTCAGACTCATACTTGTATGCCAGTGTTCATACCAGCATTATGCGTGATGCCCAAAATGTGGAAACAACCCTTGTGTTCGTCCAGGGATATATGGATAAACAAAATGTGGCATATCCATACAATGGACTATATACATATACATACACACATACATATATGTATATGTATATGAACGTAGAGACTGGGTCTCTCACTATGTTGCCCAGGGTGATCTCAAGTTCCTGGCTTCAAGTGATCCTCCCACTTCGGCTTCCCAAAGCGCTGGGATTATGGGCATGAGTCACTGCACCAAGCCCCTCCGACGGAATATTATTCAGCCTTAAAAAGGATGGAAATTCTTATATGTGCTACAACATGGATACATCTTGAAAATATTATGCTAAGTGAAAGAAGTCAGACATAAAATGACAAATATTGCAAGATTCATTTATGTGAAACATCTAGAGTAGACAAATGCATTGAGGCAGAAAGTAGACTAGAGTTTACCAGGAGCTGGGGCAGGGAGGAATGGAGAGATTTGCTTAGTGGGTACAGGATTTCTGTTTAAGGTGATAAAAAAATGTTTCAAATAGATAGTGGTGATATTGATAGGTAGTTTTCAAATAGATAAGGCTACAACACTAAGAATATGCTTAATGCCACTGAGGTGTACACCTGAACATTGTTAAAATGCGGTAGAGAATGGTAAAATGAATCTCACTATGTTGCCCAGTGAATTGGAGAATAAGATAGGGGAGGATGGAAGGGTGAGAGGGCTGAAAAATCACCTATCGGGTACAATGTGCACAGTTGGGGGTGGTTGGTACGCTTAAAGCCCAGACTTCTTCGCCACTATACAATGTATCCCAAAACTATTTGTACCCCTAAAGCAATTGGAATTGAAAAAAGGAAAAAAGAGAAATGAAAAAAATGGTTGAGATGCTACATTTTATGTTATGTATATTTTATGAAAAAAGAAAAACTCAGCTATTCTTTTCAATCACCATAATAAAGTGTGAATCCTTAGGCCATATGTCCCCTTGAACAGGGTCTATTAGGCGCTCCCTGCTGTTGAGCCTATAATCTGTTTAACCTCCCATTTCTCTGTCCCAGCTGCTGTGGTCTGGGAGAAAGAGATTTCTGGTTTTCTCTGGATGGCCCCTGGGGAGAATACAGCCCAGCTGAGAGGGAAACGCTGGCTCAGGGCCTTTCCAGCGAGTTTCAACCATCAAATGGCAGGGTACCTGCCGCCTTGGGGTTAGAGTTCTGGCTGATTTTCTAGCGATGGTCAAAGGGTTCCTCAAATCCTGTCAGGAACACTGATGATGTCTTGCCTGTGTCCTTTTCAGACACTGAAGAGTTTCTAAAAGCAAAATGAGGGACTGTTGATCAAATATCTCAACCCAACTCCAGCCTTGTGAATATACCCGCGGTTACTTTGTGGACCTGGCACGATTAGGTGTTGTTAAAGCTACAAGGTATGAGGCAGGGCCGGGAGAAAACCCTGACACCAATACAGCCCTTGTGGGGGCAGGGTTGGCTCTCATATACAACCGCTTTTCAAAGATGTGGTTAATAGTCTTCAATCAACTCCAGTTTATTTGCATATCAAATCAATTTTGCACGCAAAAAGCATTCCCCTATAAATTAAATGCTCCATCAAAGAGCTCCACGCTTCCCAAAAGCCTCTTGCACTCCCGGTTGTTTGGAAAAGCCTTAGCACTCACTAGCGTTGCTCTTATTTTATTTTGATTATTGACTTATCAAACACATATAAAGATTTATTATGTGCCAGTCAGGTTCCAACTCTTTATTAATGTCACCTTATTGAATTCTCTTTATAAATCTATGAGGTGAGTTCTGTTTTTATGCCTGTTTTACAGAGGAGAAAACTGGGGCACAGGCCACTCTAAGGGCAATGGCACAGACTCTGAGGATGTTTTCTTTTATTTCTTTTTTTCTGAGTCAGAGGTTCACTGTGTTGCCCAGGCTGGAGTGCAGTGGCACACTCATGGCTGCTGCAGCCTCAACCTGCTGGGCTTAGGAGATCTTTTCACCTCAACCTTCTAGGTAGCTGGAACTATAGGTGCGCATCACCACACCCAGCTAAATTTTTTGTTTGTTTTTGTTTTTTATAGAGATGAGGTCTTGCCAAGTTGCCCAGGCTGGTGTCAAACCCCTGGGCTAAGACAATCTTTTCACCTCCGCCTCTGAAAGTGCTGGGATTACAGGTGCGAGCCACTGCAATCAGCCGACAAGAAGGAGACTTAACAACCCTCCTTTCATGGAGGTTGTTAAGTCCCCACTTCTCCCTGTTCCTTGTATTCTTCTAAGGCCTGGGACAGTTTACCAAAGAACAGGGAAAAAGCAGGGCGGTCCTGCAGCCAGACTCTGCCTTTGGGTGGCCCCTCTGCTCCTCTGTCACCCTGGTCTCCTCGGCCTCCCTGTGGAATTGGGGGTGGGGGATCTGTTCACACCTGCCTTAGTGGGCTCTTGTCAGGAATAGCGGGGGGAGGGGAGCGGGGCCTTTCCAAACAGCCACGGTGTAGACTGATAGGAGTCTGGGATCATTCTAGTGAGCAGGGCTGGAATTCCTGGTCCTATTGTGATTGAGAGCCCTTTTGTTGGACTACAATGCCATTGTTTACGTCTGAATAAGGGCTGTGACTTGTCCCAATGTCAGTTTCCTGGTTTTCATGTTGTACTGCAGTGACGTAGGAGGTGACCATGGAGGAAACTGGGTGAAGGGTACAGGGGCCTCTCTGCACTATTTTTGCAACTTCCTATGAATAGATCATGATTTCAAAATACAAAGTTTTTGAAAATACCATTGTTTGAGAGGCCAGGGGACTGTGGCAACTTCTTCAGCCGCCCTGTGTGCTCTCTGTGCTGAGGAGCCTAGAACACCAGCTGACGTCCATGGAGGGAAACCTGCTGCAGGCCCAGGGATGGGCTCACCCCTTTCGGAGAATAACCCCCTGCTTGGCCCCCAGTGGGGCACTGAAGGCTGCTTCCTTAGGAGCTCTGACGTCCTTTCCCACAAATTCCAGGCGCACTCAGTCTGAGACTCCCCAGCCCTTCTCCCAGCACTAAGCCTGCCGTGTATCCAACCCCTGGACTTTTGTGAATCTGCCATCTTAGTCCCCTGTTGGACACGACACATGCTATTTTCTTTCTTTCTTAGAGATGGAGTCTCTCTCTGTTGCCCAGGCCGGAGTGCGGTGGTGTGATCATAGCTCACTGCAGCCTTGAACTCCCGGGCTCAAGGGATTCTCCTACCTCAGGCTTCCCAGTAGCTAGGACTACAGGTGCATGCCACCACACCTGACTGATTTCTTAGTTTTTTTTGTAGAGACAGAGTCTCGCTCTGGAGTCCAGGCTTGTCTCAAGCCGTCCTTCTGTCTCGGTTTCCGAAGGTTCTGGGATTACAGGTGTGAGCCACCTCATCTGACCTACATAGTCTAGTCCTCTCAATTCTGTCAGTACCAAGGTCGGATTTAACTGGGGAAGTATGGGTGTCTCTGGAGGGGAGGTGAAGAACCTCCAAGTAGGAGGAACTGCAGAGGCAAAGATATGGAGGTGGGATGGGTGGGCCATTGTGAGTCACCGACCAGCTAGCCGGCTGTGCAAAAGACACTGAGGGCATGTGGAGGCCTGACCACTGTGGGAAAGGAGGGTTTGCAGCCAAGCATTCTGAGACCCAGAGTACCAGGCCTCATGAAACTCCCTGACTGGCTGCAGTAGAATAAAGCCTGTCATCTCCAAACGCATGAGCCTTTGTCATCTTCCCCAGTTTCTGAGAAGCCTGTGAAATACTGCCTCCTTTGATTGTGGCCAGCCTGCAAGGGGTGTATTTACAATCCTAGCCTGACAGCGTTTGCCTACCCAAGACTCTGGATCCTAATTTATTTTTCTCTCCCCCAAGCCGCAGCATTTGTAGTTGGGCCTCTTCAGAGGGCCAGCACCACACGATGGGACATTAGGACACCCGTAATGAAATCCCTAGACCTTGCGCTGGGGCTCAGCTGCGCAGCAGCAGACATTCCGTGTGGATTAGATTTGACTAGAATGCCTTGGAGTTTAGAGTCGATTTGTCACAGTGTTTCGGATTAGGCCTCCCAGAGACCAAGAAGATGAGCCCAGGAATTCCAAAGCCTGAGGGCAGGGATTAGGGAGTGCCGCTTCCACGTCCCCAGGTCATCCCTTCTTTCCACCTCACTCAGACAGGGCTTGCCATTGCTTCAGAAAATGAACCTGACAGTCCGCATTCCCCCGACTTTATACTGGCCTTCCCTTTGGGCCAGCTGGGTAACTCTTCCCAGAGTCAATGCCCGCGCGTGGCTTCCTCTCTGGGCTTGCCTTTCTTCTGCACTCCGAGCTGTTTTCACCGTCTTTCTCTCCGTCTGCCCTTTGATCTGGTAGATAATGAGGCTCCTTTCCTCCTCCCCCATCCCAGCCTATTCTATCTTTTGCGATCCCTTCCCCGCAGATGGCCAGTCAGCTTGTCAGAGGCTGTGCTTCTGAATTTTGGCCTCCGCTCTGGGTTGACTGGTTCTCAGGAAAGTCGTGTTTTGGGCAGCAAGTTCCCTGAGCGCAGGATGGACAGGAGTCCCCTACTGCAAGATGTTGAGGTCAGGGCCTGCATGGGGAACTTGATCTAATGTCCCACCTAGTCTGGAGGCCACAGGCCTCTGCAGGTCCTGGCCACATCCCCTCTGGGCAGAGGAGGCACTTGGATGTTCCCAGGCAGAGGAATAGGAGGAAGCATGGGGCTTTTACCCTAGCAGCACAACTTCACAGAAGAACTGGTGAGATTTTGCAACCTGATCTATAGATTCTTTGCAATTCCAGTAAAAATCCCTACAAACCATTTATAAATATCAATAAGCTGATTCTAAAAAAAAAATTAATTTAAAGTCACCTGCATAATAAACATTTGTATACCTAACCCTGAATTGCACCCCACATATTTAAATTTAAAAAGTTAAAAAAAAAGAACTGGTGACAGAGAGAGAGAAGGAAGACCATGACAGTTTAAAATGCTTTTAAATTTAAAAAATATTATTATTATTTTTGAGTTGGAGTCTCACTCCTTCGCCCAGGCTGGAGTGCAGTGGCCACTCCTGGCCACCCCAGCGTCAAACTGCTGGGCTCTGGCAATCCTTCCACCTCAGCCTTCCAAGTAGCCGGAACTACGGACCCGTGCTACCACGCCCGGTTATTTTTAATTTTATTGTAGCGACGAGGTCTTGCCAAGTTGCCCAGGCTGGTCTTGAACCCAGGCAATCCACTTGCCTCAGCCTCCCAAAGTGCTGGGATTACAAACTGAGCCACTGAGCCCAGCCAACTATTATTATTTTTAAAGGTGGGTCTCACTATGTTCCCAGGCTGGCCTTGAGATCCTGAGTCAGGTGATCCTCCCCCCTCAGTCTCTGGAGTAGCTGGGGCTGCAGGCGCATGCCCTGTGCCAGCAACCATACCGGCTTTTATGTTGAAATGGTGGCAGGTGACCTCGCAGGCAATTGAACAGTCTTCTTGCTAAAGCCCTTGTCTGACTTACTCTCAGGAGGAGTAGCACATGGTGGAGTAACATGACCCAACATTTAGGTAGCACTTACGTAGCAGTGCAGCTCTGAGTGCTTGTCAACTCCATTTTATAGCTGTGAAAACTGAGGCACAGAGTGGTGTGGTAACCTCAAGAAAATCTGAATTCACACTGTCTGGCTCCAGGGTCCTCCCTCTTAACCATCATATAGCGGTTCATCATTTAATAATAATAAAATTCTTTGTGAATCCCTTATTAAATGTTGGGCAATGTGCTGCGAAATACATCATTTGGTTTAACTCACACCCTTCTGGGTGCAGAAACCAAGTCTCAGAGAGGTCAGTCAGTGTGGGATTCAGGCTCAGGTTTCTGCTGCCACTCCCTACTCCGTATTTTGGGGTTATCCTGGTAGAAGGAAGGCTGGAAGAAGCAGGCAGTGGGAGTGGTTGTGAGATGCAGACTGGGTAGGGAATCACTCTTTTTTTTTTTTGAGTTGGAGTCTCACTCTGTTGCCCAGACTGGAGTGCAGTGGCTGCTCCCAGCCACCGCAGCCTCGACCTACTGGCCTCCAGTGATCCTTCCTTAAAGATGTGGGGTACAATTCAGAATTAGTTATACAAGTGGACATCGTACAGGCGATCCTTCCGCCTCAGCCTTCCAAGGAGCTGGAACTACAGGCACGCACCACCACGCCCAGCTAATTTTTTATTTATTTATTGTAGAGATGAGGTCTTGCCAAGTTACCCAGGCGGGTCTCGAACCTGTGGGGTTTGCCGACTTTTTAATAGGGCTGTGTTAACAAAATTTAATTGGGACACCATTAGGCTAAGATAGCTCCAGTGCGGTCCATGGGTTCCTCGGTAAGCATCCAAAGCCTGATGGAAACCGTAAAATGAAGCTTCAGTTTAACAATCAGAAACTGTCAACCAACTGCTAACCATCAGTTGTACCCAGCCAATCAAGTGATTTCATCACTCCCACATTCAGCCTGCTGCTGGAGCAGAGCTCACTAAATGTCTTCCAGTTTTTGAGTGCTGCCTGATTCATTCATCCTTTAATGCTCCAATAAGCTCTGTTAAACTGATTTTGTCTAAAGTTTTCCTTTTCCCTCCCTCCCTCCCTTTCTCTCTTTCACAGAATCTTGCTATGTTGCCCAGGCTGGTCTTGAACTCCTGGGCTCCGGTAATTCTCCTGCCTTGACTTCTCAAAGTGCGGAGATTACAGGTGTGATCGCCCCGCCTAAAGTTTTTCTTTTAACAAGACCTCACTGGAGGGAAGTGACTCCAGTCCTGGGTCGAGGAGCAGCAACAGGATTCTGTCCTGAAGGTCTCTGGATGCGTGAGTGCCGGCTCCGGGGGTCCTAAGGCTGCGGAGGACTGGGGTGGGTGAGGGAACCGGGGAGGGAAGACCAGCTGGACCACAGGGGTTTCTCTGCCAGCTAAGACCGAATCTGGAGATACACTTTGTAGTCATGACAACGCAATCTTCCACAAGTGAGAAGGACTCAAAACTGTGGTTCCAGCGGGTATGGCAGTGTGAACCAGCTGATGCTCAGGACTAAGCTGAAGGCTTGGTGGTTGTTTTCTCCCAGTGCCCCAGCTTGAAGCTTGTTTGGATTTGGAAAACACTTGTGATCTTGTGTTACCCTCCAGCTCCAAGTGAGTTTGAAAGTTGGTTCCATGATGACTAGTGGAGAGTTTAAACTAGAAACTTCCATCTGGTCTTGAGGCAAAGGACTTCTGCATCTCTCCGGCCAGACGTTACGTTAAAGCTAGTAGAGTTTTGGCACGGACTAGATTTTGACGTACATGAATAGGCTTTGGTGTCATATTTATTTTGTTGTCCAAAGATACCCAGGATTTCATATTTTGAAATCTGGCTCAGAACGCATTCTATTATTCTACTGCTATAGATGAGCATCTTTATGCTGCTGTTGTCCTATCATTAAGTGGAATAGAATAAAGTTTTCAAGCGAGAAACCCAAGAGGTACCAAAGAGTATGCAGACCTACCTGGTCCTACCTCCCCTCCCCACAGCAATGACTGCCTCTGGTTGGTTGGTTTGGTGGGAATATGATTTGTTAAGGAAATATCCCATGGCTGGACATCGTGGCTCATGACTGTAATCTCAGTGTTTTGGGAGGCTGGGACAGAAGGATTGCTTAAAGCCAAGAGTTTGAGACTAGCCTGGGCAACATAGTGAGATCTCATCTGGACAAAAAATAAAAAATAGCAAATAACCAGGGGCAGTGGTATGTGCCTATAGTCCAGCTACTCTAAAGGCTGAGGCAGGAAAATTGTTTGAGTGCAGGAGTTTGAGGCTGCAGTGAGCCACGATCATCCCACAGCACTCCAGCATGGGCAATAGAGTGAGGCCCTGTCTCAAAAAACAAACAAACAAACAAACAAAATCCAGATACTGTTTCCCTCATTTTTCTTAATGGTCTGTATGACCCATAATGGACTTAACCAGTCCCCTCATTATGGACTAACCAGCCCTAAAGACTTTGTCTCTGGTCTTTTTGAGTCTTGCTTATCTGAAAGGTAAAATATAGTATCTGATATGATTTAAGTATGCCTTTCTTTTTTTCTCCTTCATGAGGAAGATTGAGCCTTGCTTTATGTTTAAGTAAAGTCATTCACATGTCATTTTCTGTGCACTTGCTGGATCCATCCTTGCTCTCAGCTTTTGGGTCTGCATATTAAGAAAACACCCTCCCATTTCCTTAACACTTAAGACCATTGGTATTCAAGTTGTATGCCAGCGTAGGCTCGCAGAAGGGTTGGAAGAAGTCTTCAGGCTAGAAGATAGAGCCCAGAGTGTGAAAGGATGACCCTTGGCAGGTTGGGTTGTACAACTAGCAGTCTGTCTACCATAGAAGAAAATTATTTCCATTAGTCAGGGCATCTCTCAAATTCTCTATCATAATATTGACAAAAATAGTAACAACTATTTTTTTTAAGGAACTATTATGTGACAGGCAGTCTACTAAGCACATTAATTGAATTATTACCTTTGATTGGCACAACACCCTGTGAGAGCAGTACTCTTGTTGCTCCTGTTTTACAGATGAGGAGATCAAGGCATAGAGAGGTCAAGCTGTTAGTCCAAGATCACACAGCAGCAGTCAGGATTTGAACCCAAGTCATAACTTTCAGACTGCACAGCCGCCCATGTGAGAGGCAAGTGATTCTCAGGCTGGCAAGTGTATGAGTAGCCTCAGCCCTGTAATGTGGGCATTGTGAAGAACCCAGCCAGGAAGAACATCACAAGTTCTCTATGGCCATCGTCACCCTTGCCAGCGATGTTTTTCCAAGGGGCAGTTTACCTTGCATGGTGACCACGAAAACTGTTGTGTAAGTATTGTGAGAAGCCCCTTCAGGCTCAGGTTCGGCTCCATTCCCCTGGCTGTGTTCATGCATGAGCAGCATGGGCTCCTGGGAGCGTGGTGGTCCCATAAAAGCTAGAGGAATACCCAGAGAGGGGGGCTGTTTCCCTTCAGCCCCTCCAGTACCCGGTGTTCCCTGGAATTCAGAGCATAGAGTCCTGGTTTGTGAGAGCAGCTTGCTTGAGGGGAGGCTTTACTCTGCTCCCCATGGAAACCGTCCAACTTACAGACAGCTCTGAGGGAGGAGGGGGAGCTCTCAAAGTCATTGGAAGTGTGTGTGTGTGTGGGGGGGGGGGGAGATAGGGAAAGAGAGAGAGAGAGAGAAAGAGAGAGAGAAATGGAAGGTAATAGGTAATAGGAGCCTTGGAGCCTCTGCCTGTAGCTGCCTCCTGGGAGACTTTCCAACTGTACCCACGTTGCACAATGACTCTGCCCAGTGTGGGGCACTTGGAAGAAGGGGCAGCTTCTGTCCTACACTCCCAGCATGCTGGACAGCCTCAGAGCCCCAGGACAGGTGCCTCATGTCAGCCTCTAGCTCCGCTTTCTCTTTCCCAGGCATGTCTTACCTCCCCTGCTCAGCTCCGGCTGGGATCCTCCACAGACGCCTTCAACTTATTCCCTTCTGATGCTACCTGGCGGGCCCCTGCCCAACTCCTGCCCATTTGGATCTGAGTGGAGAAATGGTGTCAGACCGAAGGGCCAGCCAGGGCCACTTCTGTTCCTCAAAGACACGCAGCCATTTCCCATTCCTGGTCTGCTGGCTGCGTCCAAGGTCTATCCTAACTTACCACCATTTCTGCCGTAATTTCTACTGATGACTCAGTTCCCAGAAAGCTGTCAGGAGCAAGTGGGGTCTGCAGGATGTCACATCAAGGCTGGTAAAGGCACCCTCTGCTCTCAGTGTCATCGAAAGTGAGAGAGAGGGAGGAGAGAGGGAGAGAAAGAGAGAGAGAGAGAGAGAAAGAGAGAGAGAGAGAAAGAGAGAGAGAGAGAGAGAGAGAGAGAGAGAGAGAGAAAGAGAGAGAGAGAGAAAGGTGGAGGGTAATAAACTCACCAGAGAAACGATTCCCATAGAATATTCCCTTTCTCCCAAATATGTGCCTCCAGGAGTCACTTTATAGTGCATGAGGCTGTGTTTTCATCTCATATCTACAGTGAATAACTAAGAGCATGAACAAATTGTCAGGCTCAGTTATGCAGCAAAAGGGAGTTTTTCTGCGAGCTGTGGAATCAGAGCCCGGTCAAGCTGGCTCTGGGAAGCCTTGAGGTCACTGTTTTTGTTGCTGGTGAATTAAGCTTCCAGAAGGGTGAAGGCCTTCCTGGTTTGTCCCAACCTCTATCTCACTACCTTGTTCTGAAACCATCACGATCCCTTTACCAGGTCTCCTCTCTGACCCATCCTTTCTACCTTTGTGGTCATGCTGTTCCTTATCTGGAGTGCTCTTCCTGTTGTCTCTGGATGTTCCCACATTATCCTTGCTTCAGGTCCCAGCCACAGGTCATGTCCTCCTCTAGGATGGTTTCTGCATTGCTCAGGGAATGAGCAGATGTAAACAGAAAATGGACAGGAACCGATCTGACACCACAGACATGGAGAGTCCTGGCAGACACCGCCTTGCCTACCATTTTGTTCTGGGAGGCGACAAGTCCAGCTAAAATCTACCTGCCCAGCTCCCCTGCAGCTAGGGAAAGCCACATATCCCAGTTCTGATAAATAAGATCTCAACAAAAGCTTGGGTGGGATTTTCAAGGGAACTGTGCAAATGGTAAATGAATCACGAGACAGCATCCTAATATCAAAGTCACATACTAGAGAAGGTCATGGGTCCCTGAGAGCTCCGTGAGCGGGTCCTACCTGCCCTGGACTGGTTTTGTCAGACAGATCACTTTGTGGGGTCCGAGACTTTTACAATGTGGAAGGCCTTCTTTGAGAAAAAGACTATAAAATATAAAATATAAAGTGGCTAAAACTTGGAAGGGGTCCTGAAGTTTAACCAGATTTCTGCCCAGGCTTCAACCTCTGTACTTCCTGGAAAGAAGAAGAAGGGAATTTAATTTGTTTGAGTCACATTTCTCAGAGCTGATCATAACTCCTGTGTGTTATCAGCAGCAGGCTTCAAGTGCTGGCCATCACATCAGCTTAGAACAAGAGCCTAAACCCGGTTGCAGGTGAGCAGTACCTGGGAGTCATTTAATGCCCTTGTTTCGGGTTAAAGTCTGTCTTCCTCAACATTTGTATTTGGAGTCCTAACCCCTAGTACCTCAGAACGTGACCTTATTTGGAAATAGGGTCTTTACAGAGGAAATTAGGCTAAAATGAAGTCATCATGGATGGCTCTTTATCCAATGTGATTGCTGTCCTTATAAAAGTGGGAAATTTGGACATAGATATTGGCATAGAGGGAAGATGGTGTGAAGGAACACAGGAAGAAGTCAGCCACCTAAGAGCCAAGGAAAGGGACCAGGACAGATCTTTCCCTCAAAGCTTCAGAAGGAACCAACGCCTTTGACACCTTGATCTTGGCCTTCTGGAGCTGTGAGACACTCAAAGTCTGTTGTGTAAGCCACCCAGTCCTTGTGACGATAGTTCCAGCAAACTGACACAACCCTGAGACCCAAGCCCTGCCACAGGGTCTGATCCAGTGGTCTGGGGTGAGCTCAGATCTGGGCTGTTAAAAAGCCCTTGAGGCAATCCAATGTGCAACTAGAGAGAGTCACCAACTTAGAAGATTCAAGAAAGCTTCAGGGAGTAGGTTATGTTCAAACAGGCCTTGAAGAATGAATAAAAGTTCAAGGGATAGGGAAGCCAGGAAGGTACTCTGGCAGTGTAAGCAGCGGAGTATGATGCAGTCAGGGCACAAGACCTCGTGTGTCCAGGTCAAAGGGGGCCCGGCAGGAGGACATGCAGTGAGAGCAGGACAGTCTGGGCTAGGGATAGGGTGTTACCTGGTGTGTGAGGGAGTTTTCCTAGACAGCAGAAACCAGCGGAGTCTACAGACTGAGGCCTGCAGGGACCAGAGGAGTCCTTTAGAGAGACGAGGCATATTGCTTTCTCTTTGAAGTTAGAATTATTGGACGTGTACCCATCAGCTCTAGCTTCATGACAGTGGCCCCGGGGGAGGTGACAGTGGCCCAGTGAATAATCAGTCTGGAAACGCCTGCCTTCCCTTGGACTTGAAGGACTTGCCCTGCTGGCAGGTGCTTTCCTCTCATTGAATGCTCTTCCTTCCTTGCCCTCTAGATGAACTCCTATAGCACCCTCAACACTCCTTCGGTGACCTCCATTGAGGAGGCTATTCTGTCTCCCCTGGGAGTCTGCGGTTGTTCCCCACCACAGTTCCTCCCACATGGCATTGCCATGACTTTTCCTCACAAGTCCTCTCTTCACTGGTCTGGAGAATAAGGAGCCTGCTCGTACCCACTCACTCAGACATGTTCACTGAGCATCTACTGTGTGCCAGGCCCTGCACCCTGTGGTGATGTGCGTGGCTGGTGCTCCATGGGCAGTCGTTCAGTTGATGGAGCTGCAAAAAGAACACGAGAGGGAGTTGAAACAAAAGGAGCAATTCCGCATTTGTCAGTTTGCAAATATGTGTTGACTGGTTGCCACAGGGTTATTTGTATTGTGTGAATTCGGTTGAACCACAGAAAACTCTCCAAGCTGTTTCCCCATCTATAAAGGGAGAATAAGATTCAGCTCTATTTGCAAATCATCTCAAGGAACGTGCACTAAGTTAACTATATTCTATCCGAGTTTAAATTCCTGCCCCGAGGGCAAGTGGGATGCAAATCTGTGCGTTTGACTGATCATTTGTCAGCCTGTGTTTCATGCCTGGGGACAACCCGTCTGGCTCCTTATACATCTGAGTTTCTGGCGCAGGTAGAATGTGGACCAATGAAAGCATGCGATCGTCCCATCCCTGTTTTAGTAGACAGTACCAATCTCCCCCGCTGATTCCTTTGCTCTTAACTGCGCCTTAGTGGGTTAAAGTTTAATTCCTCTTCTCTGGCCCTCAGCATTCTCTGCTGCAGCAACCAATGCATTAAATGGATCGAGAAGAAGAAAGGACAGCCAGAGGCCCGGCTAGCTGGGACCCAGAGGGACAGGCAGTCTTAGCACCCGCAGCCAGGACTCTCTTCTTCAGGCTGCAACCTGTTAGTGTCCCCCAGCACTTAGTTCCCTGAACTGGTTTCTGCTCAGGCCCTGGAGACCTGGTGTAAGCAGATTACAGTCCTCATGGCAGGGGGGCTCACTTCAGAAGGAAGGGCTTGGTTTCCTTCTGAAAGAAAACCAGGTGTTCCGGGAGGAATTCTGCCATTCAAGAAATGATAAATGCCTCCTTGGCAGAGAGCCTGCCATGAAGGGGAGTGGTTGTTTCAGCACAAGATTTACAATTAATAGATATTTCTTTGAACCTAGCCCATGGGCTACGGGAATAAGCTTTCATTAAAGATCATAATGACCCTCATATTTGGCGTTTACTTCTTCAGGCTGGGCCAGAACTGTCAGGCCGCTGGACTCTGAGGCAGCCTGAGAGGTCCACTGTCTGCTTGCAATGAGCCTTACCTTTTAACTAAGGGGACAGACAGCAGCATTTAGGAGCTTGCTAGGCTTCTTCTTGGAAGATGCATTAGCAAATGTTTTGACAAGTTGAAGCAGAGAGGTTCTTTTGCTGCTCACGCCTTGATTGCCATAAAAATTATGCACAAAAGACTCCAACGGACTATTTTATGGCAGATGAGATGTTGTTACATGTTAGTAAGTACACACAAAGTTGGGGAAGAGGGTGGGGTGGGCGGCTCCAGGCTTGCCACCTGTGGGGACAAGCAGTAAAGCCCTGAAAACTTCTGGTGCTCCAGCAGAGCCAATAACAGTGAGCAGGGCCCACAGCGTAGAGGGCCAGGGCACCATTGTGAGGCTTGCCCCTTAGCTGAATCCTGTGGGGCCACCCTGGAAAGGCCAGTGCATTCAAGGGCTGCTTCAAAGAGGGAAGAGACTAGGAACATTGGGTGAACTGAAGGCCACACTCCTAACATTCCTTGCCTGTCCAGGGGCTGGGCGGGGGGCAGATGGCTGCAGAGGCAGCATCCCTCTGAAGCTCTGAGCATTTGGTTCACTTAGCCATGGCCTGCTGTGGGCCTACCTGGAACCAGGGGTGGTCAGGGCCACCCTCAAGAGGTGACAGCCTAAGTGGAGAGCCAGGCCAGGTGGCACCTAGCCAGAGGCTGCTGCACATGATGGAGTGTCTCCTCTTCCTCACCAAATCTGTACCCCAAATCACACAACTTTCTCACTCAGGCCCCTCCAGGCCTTCTCAGGTCTCAATCCTGGTTTTATTTATTTATTTATTTATTTTTGTTGGAGTCTCCCTTTGTTGCCCAGGTTGGAGTTCCGTGGAACACTCATGGCCACCCCAGCGTCAACCAGCTGGGCTCCCAGCGATCCTTCCGCCTCAGCCTTCCAAGTAGCTGGAACTACAGGCATGTGCTACCACGCCCTGCTAATTGTTTTTTTGATTTATTGTAGAGATGGTATCACCAAGTTGCCCAGGCTGGTCTTGAACCCGAGGGCTCAGGCAATCCACTGGCCTCAGCCTCCCAAAGTGCTAGGATTACAGGCTGAGCCACCGAGCCCAGCCTTTAGCCGTTTTTTAAACTTTTATTCTTCCACAAGCTTACTCTTCTCCTGGACTCCACATAAACCAGAGGCTCTTTGTTCTCTCCACTGTCCTCCCTGCCTTGGGTTTTCCTCTCTGCTTGGAAACCTGCCCATACCCTCTACCTACCTCAACCTGTGCAGCTCCCAAGTGAAGACCATGTCCAAGTCCCACTTGGCCCTAATTCCCAAACGGAGCCCTGTCTTCCTCTCCTTCTTCTGGGCCTGGCCTTTTGCTTTACCAGCATTGACTGCTTCACCCCACAGCATTTCAGAACTCTCCCTCCCACCTAATGGGGAGCCCCTAAGAGCCAGTGGCCCTGAATTAAATTCCTGCTTCTCAATCTGAGTACACCTTTGTTATCTCCTGGAGAGTCTTATTTATTTATTTTTTGAGTTGGAGTCTCACTCTGTTGCCCAGGCTGGAGTGCAGTGGCATGCTCATGGCCGCCCCAGTATCGACATGATGGGTTTTCGGGGGCCTTCCGCCTCAGCCTTCCAAGCAGCTGGAACTACAGGTGCGCGCTACCATGCCCAGCTAATTTTTTTATTTATTGTAGAAAATAAAGATGAAGTCT
Source organism: Carlito syrichta (assembly GCF_000164805.1). Taxonomy (NCBI): domain Eukaryota; kingdom Metazoa; phylum Chordata; class Mammalia; order Primates; family Tarsiidae; genus Carlito; species Carlito syrichta. The sequence goes on from NW_007252613.1 coordinate 110,835, forward strand.
CGCCAAGTTGCCTGAGCTGGTCTTGAACCCATGGACTCGGGCAATTCACTTGCCTCAGCCTCCCAAAGTGCTGGGATTACAGGCTGAGCCACCGAGCCCAGGCTTCTCCTGGAGAGCTTTAAAAGAACACTGAGGTGGCATCCCACATCCGGGATTCTGACATAATGAATCTGAAGTAGGGGGTTAAAGAGCTCAACGGGTGAGTCTAATACGCAGTCACATTTTGAGAACGTCTTTGTATCCTCAATGTATCCTGCATCTTGGGTATTCAATGAATCGCATGGAATCCTTGGAACTTGGAGGGAGAAGTGGAGAATAAGGTTATGGGCCAGCACTGACCAATGGACATTATAATGTGAGCCACAAACACAGGTCACATATGTAATTTTCAATTTTCTAGTCACTTATGTTTAAGAAAGTGAAAAGAAACAGTGAAGTGGAGTTTTGTCTTTTATTTAATCTATGTGTGCAAATATTATCATTTCAATACGTAATCAATACAACAACTATCAATAACTTGTTGTGCCTTCTTTCTTTTTCATACTAGCTCTTCAAAATCTGGTGTGTATTTTAGACTATCAGGGCTTTTCAGTTTGGACGAGCAGTCTTCCAAGTGCTTGGTAGTCTCTTGTGACTCGGGACTGCCGTCCTGCACCGGGCCGTTGCAGATCACAACCCACAGAACCGTGGCCGTCTGTGTCTGGAGAGCGCATGAGTATTGCGCCGGCAGGCAGGCTCGCAGAAGGCGGACACTCAGCCCTCAACACCCCACTCCTTTCCAGTGAAATCAGAGCATCTTATCTTGCCTCACTTTCCTCTTCACCCTCCCGCCCCCACCCCATCTGGGCCCCACATCCAAAATAAATTTCCTCCCTCCTCAGGCTCTCCTGGGCCAGCTTTCCAGCACCCAGCTGCAGACCTGCTGCTGCTTCCTGTCCTGGTGGCTCTTTGGAGAGCTGGCTGCCAGTCCCAGCAGGAGGGAGAGTGGGGGTGGAGGGCCGTCCTGGGGGGATCCGAAGAGCGTTTGAAGCGTGTGCTCTCTCTTGCTTTCTCTCCGGGTCAGCCTGCTAGGCCGCTGACCACCCACCCCCACGGGCCCTCTCCAGTCTCTCAGAAGTCCCAGAAGCTGAGCAGATCTTCTGGGGGGAGCCCCTGGGTTGTTGGCCAGCCTCCCTTGGGGCACCCTCTGGTGGGGACATTTTGATGCCAAAATGTGCAAAGCCCGCAAGAACAGGACTATTATTAGGCCTTCCCCCACTGGCCCAATTACTGGTCACATGACTTGGTCCTTTGCCAGTACAGTGGGAGCCTCAGTCCAACTCTCTGTGACGACTAATAAATATGGTGTTTCTGAAAATGCTTTCCCACTGGTGTGCACTATCGCTGTGGTGATGATCTTTTATTTCCAAAGGCAATTAATCTTGTCTTTTTTTTTTTTTGCATGTGGCCAGTTCCTAGTCTTTGTTGCTGTTTCGAATCTGTGAATCGTTTTGGAGCATGTGGTAGACTGGCTTTTATGCTCTTAAGTTTTTTGCTGACAGCTGTGGCGGCAGAGATGGCTAACGAGAATTTTTTTTTTAAGTGCTGTAATTCTTAGGCATGTAGCAAAAGGTTTCACTTGGAAACTTGGAGCGATGCATTGTAGATGACCCAATTTCTATGGCCTTATGAAGTGCTGCAACCTGACTGGTTCTGCAGCCCCATCAGAGATATATGAAGGAGCAGCTGTGCCCAGGGGATGCGGGAGGTTCTGGGGAGGTGCTGCAAGGATAGATAACACAGTCCCTGTCTAGTTCAGGAAATAAGACATGACGGTAGAGAGAGACAATAAATATGGCCAGGGTGTGTATGCTAAGTGGGGTTGAGAAAAGCAATGCCGCACACCTAAATGCTACTATGAGTGCCGGAAGAGGAGGGATGATCAGTGAAGACTCCCAGAGAAAGTGGATGCCTGAGCTGAACAAAAAAGGGAGGATGCCACAGACATGGTGGCCAGGGAAGGCATCAGCAACTCCAGCAGGAGGTTGTCTACAAAGGGAGAGAGGAGTATCAGGCTTTTCGATGTTCTAGGCTGGAAGCTGCTCAATTATATGGCAAAAGTGGAGGTTCTTGGAGTCAGGAACTTTAGATTCTCTTTCCAACTCTGTTACTAACCTCATTTGGTGACTTTGGCCAGTCACATGACCACTGCAACACCTCTTCTGGGACAGACAGGGCTTGTTATTGCCCTTTCCTTGTTCTGCTGCTCAAGAAAGAGCAAATGGACCATTCATCCATCATTCGCCCACCCAAAATGCCCATCTGACATATCCATCCACACCATGCCCCCATCCACCCATCCACCTGCCCATAAATATATATACCACGCTGGGCTCGGTGGCTCAGCCTGTAATCCCGCGCCTTTGGGAGGCTGAGGTGAGTGGATGGCCTGAGCCCGCGGGTTTGAGACCCGCCTGGGC
>NW_007252613.1:113332-176123 GCF_000164805.1 Carlito syrichta
AAAAAAAAAAAAAAAAAAAAAAAAAATATATATATATATATATATATACTCATCCAATCATATACCTATCCATCCTTCCATCAGTCCATCTATCTATCCATCTACCTACCTATCCACCAATCTATTCACTCACCCACCCACCCAATCATTCAACTATCTGTACACCTATTCATACACCTATCCATCCATCCATCCATCCATCCATTTATCCATTCACCCATTTATCCCTCTCTCCAATTAATCAGCTGTGCATTCAGTCCTTGTTTGCAAGTATCTACTCTGTGACAGACCCTGTACTAAGTGCTTAGAAACGCAGAGCAAAAAAGCATGGTTCCTGCCATCAAGGCAACTCAAGAAGAGCAATGATACATACATAAATAGTTGTGCTCAAATGACAAGATTGTTGCCATTAGAGAGGAGTAAGTCAAAAGGAAGAAAAGGGCCCTTGTGAGGTTGTAGCAACACAGCAGGCCCACCTCTACCCAAGCTCTGATCTCGTGGGTTTATAATTCTGTCTGTCTTCTCCATTAGCCAGAAAGCTCTTGAACACAGAGATCATATTTTCAGTCCCACCCTCAGAACTTGGCTGGAGGAATCCCTGTTCTGGGGCCCCTGTTTAAGGTCCTACTCTGGCCCTCTTCAACTGAACCCCACTTCACAGACTGATGAGTCTGTGAAAACAAAAGGACACGCCTACCTAGAGCCCCTGCTTCCTCCCCTTTGTTTAGGTCATGCTGCAGATAGCCGGGGCCTGACATTCTCAGCCCCAGGGGACTTGAGAAGCCTATTTGTAGGCCCTCTGAAGGCCTCACCCCTGTGTGGGTCCTCTGAGAGTTAATTGCCTCACTGGCGTGTGCACCCTTGAGTTCAAGCTGTGGGCCAAAGACAGCCGTTGGGGGTGTGGACAGAACTTGGGAATGAGATTGAGGTGTGCACGCAAGACCCTGCAGGGTGTGGGCCAGAATCATGTGGGAAGAGAAGGGGGACAGGATGAAGGTCAGGGGCAGGAGCCTGCTCTTCCTAAGCCAGCAGTCTCGCACAGAAGCCCAAGGAGTCCAGGGTTCCACATTTCAACAGGGACCTCCAAGTTGTTATAAAGGCGTATTTGTCCAGGTAAGTGGAGAGAACATGTGAATTAACAGTTTAAAAACAACCTTTAAAGATTTAGACATGTGGTACCCGGACCCCTTGAGTGCTCTTCCCCAGGCCTTATACATAGCAGAGACAGGACTCCATGCCTCGTTTGTGGTTGAATCATCAGTTCCTAAGCACGCATGGTAACTAAGTTCAGTGAGTGATTCTGGACAGGAGGAAAAAGTGCTATAAGAGATGGAACTGGGTCAGTGGATAAATCTGGATGTGGATTAGATGAAACATATCAATTTTGAATTTGCAACCATCCTGTGATCATCTAAGAGTACATCCTTGCTCTTAGGAAATACAAATGGATGCATAGAGGGTAAAGGACCATAGTATGGCAATCTATAAAGAGAGAGAAAAAGAGAGTTGTGGTGGGGGTGGGGGGAAGAGAGAGAGAGAGAGAGAGAGAGAATATGAATGTGAGATAAATGTGGCAAAATGGTAAAGGCTGATGAATGTGGGCAAAGGGAAATCCTTTCTGTATTATTCTTCCAACTTTTTTTTCAACTGTGAGTTTGAAATCATTTCAGAATAAAAAGTTAAAAACAAACAAACAGCAGAGAGCCTTGGGCACAGGAGGTCCAAGTGTTTGCTGGCGTGAGGGTTAAGCTGGCTCTTGGGGAGGGCTCTGGTTTCAACAGTCATCAACAGGGAGAGAAAAGGGCATTAGCAACGCTGGCCAACACACACAGAGGCATGTGAGGTGCCTGCGCCGTGCCAAGGGCTGGGCTTCATTAACTCACATAAGTTTGGTGACAGCCCTATGTGGTAGGTGCTATTATTCTTCCCATTGTACAGATGGAGAAGCTGTTGTCCAGAGAAGTGAAATAAATTGCCCAGACCCTGCAGTGGTCAGCAGTGGAAGTTGAACTGGGACAGTCTGGCTCCAGAGCTGACTGCTCAGCACTTGTGCTTTGTTGTCTCTGATGACATTAGTCACCTTTAGTGCTCAGCATGAAGGGTCATCGGATGTGCTGGCAGCCTTCTCCAAGAAGCAGATGCCAGGATGGACTTAGCTGGTGCAGAGCTTTCTTAGGAGCAAGTCCAGTGAGAGAAAGTGAGGCAGGAGCAGGGAGAGGCTGGAAGGTCTTCAGACCCCAGTGTGAGTGTGACCTGGTGAAAGGAGGACGGAGAGAAGGGGGCTGGGTGGGAGTGTCTTTGTCTGTGGATGGCTCTCAGAAAGCTCAACCAGGCACACTGCGGAGCCATGTGGCCCATCTGAGGAGCCCCTTGTCTCCCGGGAACCCCCTGACTCATCCCTTCTGTTCTGTGGGCAGCCCGTGGAGGCTTGTCCTGAAGGCAGGTGAAGCTCAGAGCCCAGCAGCAGGTCGCTTGGCAATCACACGCACTCACAGTTCTGAGCGGCGCATTTTCTCAGTGTGATGCCTGCCTGCCCTTTTCAGTAGACAACCTGCCTGCCTTCCTCTCCCTGTATCAACTCCTTTCACATGTTTCAACTCCTTCCATCCTCTTCAACCCCTACAAGGTTATTATTATCCCATTTTACAGATGGGGAAACTATAGCGCAGAGAGGGGGAAGAACCAGGGAGCTGAAGTCCAGAGCATGTACTATGAAGCCCTGGCCTCTGCTACAAGTGTTCCTAGAAGACAGGTTCAAATTGAGGCATGGAAAGGGAAGTGCAGGTGGAATGTTTAGAGGATGTCAGTGATTGGGGCTGCCTGGATTGAGGGGTAACCATGGGTCACAGGGTGCAATGGCAGAGCCTGGGCTGGGAGATGGACTGGCCAGTTGGATTGTCAACTGGTGGACCACAACTCTGGGGGTGATCAAAGTCTGGATTGGCCTGGAGGGGGCTCCCAGGGACTGTCTTCAGGGCCTGTGTTGGCCACTGCCATTTGTCATCCTCAACAGCAACTCCTGGTGGCATGTGCATATTCAAGGTGGGGTGATGTCAGCGGAAGGAGGAGGAGTGGAGGAGTTATGGGACACTGTCAGGATCCAGAAGAACCAGACCTACAGGAGCAAGGCAGCCCACGTTAACAAGGTGACTTTAATATGGCCTGCCTTTCGGACCAAAACTAACTGCTCAAACATAAGACGGAAGTACTAGGCTCAGATGCAGCCTGTGTGCCGGGGACTCAGTTCAGCTGGGGTGCAGGGGGTGCAGGATGGCACAGAGAGAACAGAGAGGCCGTGCTTGTCCACACTCAGCAACCACCCCGGGTTGCTATGTTCTCTTTGGGGTGCTTCACTTTTAGGGGCATGCATACTAACTGTAGTTTTGTTATGGGCTGAATTTTGTCTCCCCTAAAAATTCATATCTTCAAGCCCTAACCCATAGTACCTCAGACTGTATTTGGAGATACAGTCTGGTTTTTTTTTTTTAATCAGAGTCTCACTCTGTTGCCCAGGTGGGAGTGCAGTGGCACAATCACAGCTCCCTGCAGCCTCAACCTCCCGTGCTCAGGTGATCCTCCTGCCTCAGTCTCTCAAGTAGCTGGGACTAGAGGTGTGCACTACCCCGTCCAGCTAATTTTTAAATTTTTTTTTTATAGAGATGAAGTCTCGCTATGTTGCCCAGACTGATCTTGAACTCCTAGGCTCAAGCAATCCTCCTGTCTTGGTCTCCCAAAGTGCTAAGTTTACAGGTGTGAGCCACTGCGTCCTGCACAGATAGGGTCTTTTGAGAAGCAATTAAGGTGACATGAAGCTATTAGGATGGGTTCTAATGCAATCTGACTGGTGTCCTTATGAGAAGAAGAAATTTGGACACACAAAAAGACACAAGAGGAGCACATACTCAGAGAAAAGCCCCCGTGAGGACATAGAGAGAAGGCAGTCATTTGCAAGCCCAGGGGAAGGGCCTCAGGAGAAACCAAGTAGCTGGCACCTTGATTTTGGGCTTTGCAGCCTCAGGAACTGGGAGACATATATTTCTGTTGTTTCGATTACCCAGCCAGTACTTTGACACAGCAGCCTGAGGAAACGAACTCAAGTGTATTCAGTGGAGAGGGGCCAGGTCTGCAAGAGATTTGAGTTGGTTTCTTAGAAGACATAGTTTGTCAACTATGTGTCAGGCAGGTCACATCTTGCCTAGAGAAACAATGACTCATGGGAGATAGAATCATTGAATCCCACTAGGTGAAGTGCTGTTATGGGCAGGGGAGGGGCCATCTTCCTTTCAGTCCACAGGGCAGAACCAGGGAAAGTGTGTTGATTCTTCAGGGAATGAGAGCTGGGGAGAAGTGAGGTCCCCACCACTGAAGGCATACAAGCCCAGTCTGGGGACCATCTGGCAGAGATGCAGAGGAATTATGCAGAGATAGCAGGATTCAGTGGCCTGATCCCTTCCAGCCCTAACACCTGTGACTCTTTGGTGCTGAGAAGGTACAGATCGTGGATGGCCTCAAATGTCAGGCTAAGTGTCTTGGGGTTTATTTTTCCCCCTTTTATTTTAAAGATGTGGAGTACAATTCAGAGTTAGGTATACAAATGTTCATTATGCAGGTACCCTTGTAGATGAAGTGTGTCCCTCTCTCCCCTGGCAGTTTCCCTCAACTGCCAATCCCACCCCCCTCCCCTGGAAGTTTCCCACAATTGCCAATTCCTTTCTTATAATATTATGATAATTGTTCAAGGTCCACTTATGAGTGAGAACTTACGGTACTCTGTTCTTTTTTTCTGTGATAGATCACTGAGTATGAGGGGTTTATCCTTAAGCTCTGGAGAGCCACTGGAGGTGTCTGAGCAGGGGAGCACCAAGATCTGACAGAGCAGGCTGGGCTGCAGCGGGTGATGAGCAGCATGGGCTGCAGGGGGTGAGGAGGAGGAGCGTGGTGGCAGGGCAGTAGTCCAGAGGAGCGCAACAAGACCCTTCAAGGGATATGATGGCGGAAAGGGTACGAAGAGGTTATCCGCAGGAGCCACTTCAGAGGTGATGGACAAAATTTGCCAACCCTTGGGCAGAAGAGGGAGCCAGTGAGTGGCAGGAGGGGAGGGTGTGGCACCACTAACTAACTTGATTGGTCCCTCTGCTCTTGAGCCTGGGCTCAAGTCTCCAATTTCACCTTCTCAGCGAGTCTCACCTGATGTGTGGCAGACTCCTTCACACCTCCTGCCCAGCTCACTCAGTTCTGAGGTGCGCATTTTCACAGCATGATGCCTGCCTACCCTTTTCAGCAGACAACTGCCTGCCTTCCTCTCCCTGTCCCCAGTACCCTGGATGTCCCTCTTCTGGTTCTACTTTGTTCCTCCATAGTATTTATCACCTTTGAACATGCTATAAAATTTACTTTACTTATTAATTAATTTAATTTAATTTAATTTTTGAGTTGGAGTCTCACTCTGTCACCCAGACTGGAGTGCAGTGGCCGCTCCTGGCCACTGTACCCTCGACCTGCTGGGCTCCGGCAATCCTTCCGCCTCAGTCTTCCAAGTAGCTGGAACTACAGGCATGCACTACCACACCTGGCTAATTTTCGATTTATTGTAGAGATGAGGTCTCTCCAAGTTGCCTGGGTGGGTCTCGAACCCGCGGGCTCAGCAATCCACTCACCTCAGCCTCCCAAGGCACGGGATTACAGGCTAAGTCACCAAGCTCGGCTACTTATTTATTCTGTTTATGTTTATTTTCTGTCTCCCCAACTCCACCTCCAGCTAGAACACAAACTCCATTAAGGCAGAAACGTGTATTGATGTTGTTCACAGATATATCCCAAACACCCACAAATGCTTGGCTCATGGTAGATGCTCAATAAATTCTTGTTCAATGACTGGGTTGAATTAACAGAGTTAGGGAATCAGAGAGGAACTAGTTTAGAAGGAAGTTTTATGAGGCCAAGGAGAAAAGTTCTGTGACCTTCCAGAGGGTGTGGTTTGTAAAGCCCTGCCCCACCCCCAATTCCTCTGCTGAGTTTGGCTTCCTGGGGCCAAGACGTTGCCCAGTGGGTGGCCCTGGCTCCCACAAATTCAGGTTTCCTTTGGCTTGTGTGCCCTTCATGGTAAGGCTGATGGAGGAGGAGAGTTTTAATATTACTATCTTTGGGAAAGAAGCTATTTCTTAATGGCATCAGATCAGTGGGTGTAGCATTTTGTACCAGAAAACAACTTTTCCCTGGAAAATCAATTTTCCCTGGAAGAGCCAGGGTAGATCAGTACCTGTGCACCTGACAGACAGCACGACTCTGGAAGCTGTGCAAAGATGGGGCTGCTCATGGGAAAGGGGGCTAGAGGCCTCCCTGCCCTTTGTGAGGCAACCCTCTGCGTGGGCGCAGCGGAAGTGGATCTGTGCACTCCCCTCCAGAATCCCAGGGTTTCCTTCCTGCTATCACTTCCACCGGTGTTGTTGCTGACCTGTGGCCAGGCCCCCCAGGGCCGAGTGTTGATTCCGATGCTCCTCCGGGTCACTTTGTCATATTGTCCCTGGCACCATGCTCCCTGGCTGCCCAGGTGGTTGGAAAGCGACGCTTTGAGGGCTGCTTCCAGACCTGGCTCTCTCCATGGAAATTCTGGGCTGCCTCTTACCACCAAGCAGGCTGGCTGCCTGCTGGGCCTCCCAGCATCTTCCTGTCCAGGGAGCCCTCCTTCCCGGGGCCAGTCCTCTGCCTTCGCTTTCTCAGAGGCCGCAGCGGGAGTGGGTGTCCACACTCTCCACATCTAAGCTCGTAAATCGGGTCTGAAGATAGGAACCATCTGGAGAGTCTATGAGACCAGCCCTTGGAGGTCCACCCAATAAACTGGCCACCCCCAGTTTGAGGAAAGTCAGGGCCAGGATAACCAAATAAACCTTCTGGAGTTTTGGATAAGATTCTGTTTGCAAAAATGGAAAGCTTTTCCCAGCTTACACTTGGCCTCCTCCTCTGTGTCCGTATCTCCTTCCACTCTACCATCAGAGCTTCCAGCAGCTCCAATGCACACAGCACACAGCACCCAGCACATGTGTGCACCCAATAAAAAAGTGTAGAATGAATGCATTCCTTCCAGCGGGAATGGCTGCTTTCTACCTCTCTGAATCCCAAGGCTTCTTCAAAACTCAGTTCCAGCCTTTCTCCTCTGAGAAGATTTCTTAGAGTTCTCTGTCCCCCAGGAACTGCTCCCTGCTCTGAAATCTGGAGGTAGATATCTGAAGCTCTAGTCTGACACTCAGCATGTACTTCTCCTTCATTACTTCCAACCTATGGGTACTGAGCTAGTAATTACCAGTGCAACAAAGTGAGACTTCTCCCAGTTCCTGCCCTCACAGTATGGTGAGTGTGATGGTCAATTTTATGTCCACATGGCTGGGCCACAGTGCCCAGATATGTGGCCAAGCGTTGTTTCAGATGTTCTTGCGAGAGCGTTTTTGGATGAGATTAACATTTAAATTGATGGACTCTGAGTAAAGCAGTTGCCCTCCATAGGGTGGTTGGGTCTCTCCCAATCAATTGAAGGCCAAGTGGAACAAAGACTGACCTCCTCTGAGTAGGAAGGAATCCTGTCAGCAGATGGTCTTCAGACTCGAACCACAACATTGGCTCTTCTCTAGATCTCCAGCCCCAGCCCACAGTGCAGATTTTAGACTTGCCAGTCTCGGGAATTGGGAGCCAATTTCTTAAAATAAATTTCTCTCTTCTCTCTCTGTCTCTGTGTACACACACACACACACACACACACACACACACACACACACACACACATACACACACACACACATATCCTGGGGTTCTGTTTTTCTGGGGACCCCTGACTAACACAGTGAGGGAATCAGGTCAATTAACTGAAGTGGTTCAATGTCATAAATGAAGGAGGAACGGAGCACCTTCGGAGCCCAGAACCCTGTAGTCCAGCTTCACCACCTAATCCAGAAAGACACCTTACCGTCTTGCCTAGGTATAAACTGCATCCAGGTAGGGGGTTTCTCTGCCCCCTCAGGGGCACTGCATAGTGCTCTGTGATGCTGTCATCATATTTATTGATGACTGCTCACTTTTGCAGCCAATTCTTTTTATCCGTGTTATTTCCTGCCCTCCTCGAGACAGACAGGGAGGCAGCCAGCCTGCCATGTGGTCATCATTTGAATCTGCTGAGCCCGGTAAACTGTTGAGCTGGTTACTGTGACCAGGGGAATCAGAAATGGCTTTGTAAGCCCTCATGAGCTTCCTCATTTAGCACCCTCAGTGGGAGGCCAGGGATTCCCACCAAGATCATTTATCCAAGATGGGACACTTCCCTTCTTCCCACCCACAGCCCAAGTCAAGGACCCTCCTCAAGGCATACTTTGCTGCTCTCTGACATGAGTCAGATCTGAACAAATGGGCTGATGTGACACCAGCACGTCAGCACGTGAAAGTTCCTGCTTCTCATTATGTAGATCCAAGAGTTGACCTGATTCCAGTCTTTTCCAAGTTTCAAATCTTCAGCATTTCCTTTAGTTCTGCTAGCTCCTCCGATTTTACAAAGAAGGCCTTATGTTCATTGGAGCAGGTTTCTGTAGTCTGACACCAAAAAATCCCACCCACTTTTCTTTAACAAAAGATGACTTTTTTTTTTTTTAAGAGTTGGAGTCTCACTCTGTTGCCCAGACTGGAGTGCAGTGGTCGCTCCCGGCCACCGCAGCCTTGACCTCCTGGGCTCCGGCGATCCTTCCACCTCAGTCTTCCGAATAGCCGGAATTACAGGCGCGCGCTACCATGCCCGGCTAATATTTTGATTTATTGTAGAGATGAGGTCTCGCCTACCCAGGTGGGTCTTGAATCCGCGGGCTCAGGCAATCCACTCACCTCAGCCTCCTAAAGGTGCAGGATTACAGGCTGAACTACCTAGCCCAGCTGACTTTTTTTTTTTTTTTAAATGAACAGAGACATGGGGATAGTAAAAATGAGACGGGGCAGGGAGAGGAGACACATATATCGAATACCCTTCTGCACCAGGCAACATGCTGAGTCTTGTATTTCATAGATTCCAACATGCACATTCCCCCAACACACACATATTTTAACTTTTTGAAAACTGACATGATTTTATCTCAGCTGTCAGTCACACAGCCAGAGGTAGATGTAACTGCCTGTGTATGAACATCAACACTTGCAGGGGCAGCAACTTGGACGACAATCTCAGAGTTGATAGAAGAGCACTCTTTTGAGAAAAGGTACATCACTCCCAGAATGAGGACACTGCTTCTCCAGCAGGAACAGAGGGCAATATTGTGAGGGAATGCATGGGCAGTGAAAACTCTTGGTTAAAAAGAGGATTGAGAAGAATAGGGCTCTGAATGAGAAAGTTTGGGGAACACCATAGCCAATTTAATTTATTTCTATGTCTCACTTCATCAAGAATGCAAGAGAGTGATATATAATTTTTAAAAAATCTATGTTCAAATAAATATTAAAAAGTTCTCTTAATAAGTATAAAATAGTCTTAAGCCAGGGTTTGGCAAAATTTTCTATGAAAGGTCAGAGTAAATATTTTAGGTTTTGTGGGCTGAATTGCCTCTGGGGCAGCCATTTAACTCATCTGATGTGTCATGAAAGCAGCCATAGCTCATGCATAAATGAGTGAGCATGACACTACAATTAAACCTTATTTGTGGACACTGAAATTAAAATTTCATATAATTTTAATGTGTCACCAAAGATTATTGTTTTGTTTGTTTGTTTTAGGGGGAACCATTGACAAATACAAAAGTTATTCTTAGTTCATGGGCCACACAAAAATCAACAGCAGTCCAATAGTTTGCTAATCATATTCTAAGTGATAAGAAAGTATTGTGTCATCGTCTGATTAATAACAATTTTTCTTTCTTAGTTCAATAATGTTTTAATAATGGTGCACCAGCTGGGATAGGTGGCTCAGCCTGTAATCCTAGCACTTTGAGAGGACGAGGCAAGTGGATTGCCTGAGTCTGTGGATTCGAGACCAGCCTGGGTAACATGGCGAGACCTTGTCTCTACAATAAAATAAAAAATAGCTGGGCATGGTAGAGCGCGTCTGTAGTTCCAGCTACTTGGAAGGTTGAGGTGGAAGGATCGTTGGAGCTCAGCAGGTTGACGCTAGGGTGGCTGTGAGTATGCCACGGCACTCCAGCCTTGGTGAAGGAGTGAGACTCCAACTCAAAATAATAATAATAATAATAATAATAATAATAATACACCAAAGAGTCAGTGAAATAGATTTTGTAGTCCCATTAAGTCCCATGAAGTAGGTCAAAATCCCAGATGGTGGCATTAAGACATAGAGAGGTTTTATTGCTCAAGATCAGTTATTAAATCAAGTCAAGTTTCAGTCCTAGGTCTGGTTAACTAACTGGCTTACTCACTAATTAATAAAAGCAAAGATGCCTCTTTCAAAGATGGCAAGTCAGAGGTTATAACCGACCTTATAGTCTACATTCTAGAATGGGTCAAATGATGCTAACTGCCTTTCATTTGGATCTGACTCATCTACACAGAAGTGTGTAGGAATTTAAGTCTAGATTTTGGGTGACTACAGCATAACTGACCAGGTGGATCATTTGCTAAACTGTTTATAAGATTTATCAGGCTCACTGTCCTTTCCACCTCTTGAATATTAAGAAACACGTTTTTATGCAGAGAGAACATTGCAGGTTTAAAAAAATGGAATCAAGTGTAACTTATAATATGTGCAACTGGCCGCAGGGGCCTCCCTGGTCTGTTCATACACTTGCCATTTTTGTAACATGGCCAGGGAATTGCTGCCCCACTTGTGTCCCCTGGAGGCCGAGAAGAGCAGAGGAGTAGAATGAGTCCTGTGGTCAAAGGAGCAGGGGCTGGCACAGCCCGGTGGTCTCAGAGCCACAGAAGGAATTAACAAGTGTTCTGCTTCATTTTTCCAGGCACCGTGCTGTGGACAGGCCTCCGGGACCAGCCCTCAAATGAGTTCTGCAAATGGGTTTCCAAAATCAATAGCCTGTAAAAAATCTATCTGGCCTGCAAAATCTTCCTCGGTCTCCTTCACATCCATCAATGCCCCCTTTCCTTGGTATTTGCATGGCAGGCACAACACCGGCCGAGGGCTGGCAAGTCAGCACACAGCTGAAAACAGGGCCTATGAAATGATACCAGAAATGAGCTGTGGAAAAGACAGAGCAAATGCGTCTCTTTGGGAATGGTTCTAGGTCTGTGGCTGCTCAAGGCTGCCCTTGGCAACTGAGACACTGCCCTTCCCTCTTTGGGTGTGGTCCTGGAGAGCTGAACATCTTCCAATTCTGTTTGGGTCTTGCTTCATAATATTAATAGCTGCCATTTATTGAGCAAATGCTCTGTGCCAGGCATGGTTCTCTGAACTTCAGAACCACTTATTCCTCTCCTTTTTCTCACACCGGCCCTGAAACGGTGGGCCCTGTTTTACAAATGAGGGCACTGGGACTCAAGGAGGTAATTCACGTGCCCAACTCAAAAACGAACTTTGTGGTTTAGCTGGGATTCTGATCCGTTTCTGTCTTCCTCTGAAGCGGGTGCTGGCTTCATGTGACAGAAGCAGAGACTTTGAAGAGTTGATCAAAACTGAGGCCTCAAGTTGGAATCATTGTGTTTGCCATGTCGCTACCATCATTCCTCGGGTTCAGGCTGTCCCTGAAGCCCTTACTGCTCGCCTGATGGGAAGCCAGTGATTGTCCCCCCACATGCCACATGGAAGAAGGTGCTGGTGAATTTCTCTCAGCTTCTGGACCAGAGAAAGAGTCAATTGCAGGAGGTGAACAAGCTGATAGTTTTGCAACTGCCTCACCCCAAACATAGCCCTTGTGGTGAAGGGGCTAATAAATACTAGATCAGGAATGAGCCCATTCTTCTAATTGCCCTCCTACCTCTGTAAGGTATGCAACTGTGGTGACATGAACCCAACTTTAAACCTGGGAAGCAGCTTGCTTTCCATGTTGAATCTGTATGTGCAGAGCCAGCTTGGAGCTTGGGATGGAAGAGGGTTTTATTATATAAACAATGTATTTTTGAACTTACTGCTTTTCTTGAAGACATTCAATTCTTAGGGTTGTATTTTACCACAAAAATTGTAGTGGGTTGTTGAAAGCTAGCTGTACGTTTTTACTCTGGCAGGCCATTGGAAATATCCATGCTGAGAATGCAAAACATGTTGGAATGTTTACAGAAAATGGAGACACACTTGTGATTAAAGATGGCTATGTGGGGCTCGCCACCAGGATTTGTGTGCTGTGGTCAAGTAGAGGAAATGAAACCAACAGCTCTGGAGACATGGAGAACTGTCTCTCCTGACTAGGAGGAGATGGAAGATGTCAAAGGGTAGCCTTAAAAGGAAACCTCCATTTTGTCTCGCCTACGTGACCTGACGACTAGGTAAGAAATAACAACCGAGTTGTACTGTGGTTTTGTATCCATCTGTGCCACTCATGGAACTCAATGGTTTTCTGGTTAAAATGGTTCTGGAATGTCCTTGAAAGAATTTCAGCTGGGCACAGTGGCTCACGCCTAAAATCCCAGCACTTTGGGAAGCAGAGGCGAGAGGATTGCTTGAGCCCAGGGCTTAAAGACCAGCCTGGGCAATTTGGTGGGACTTCAACTCTACAATAAATGATAAAAAAATTTAGCTGGGTATGATGGCATTCACCTATAACCCCAGCTACTTGGGAGGCTGAGGCAGAAGAATCGCCTGAGCCCTGTAGGTTGAAGCTGTGGTAGCCATGAGCACACCACTGCAGAGTGAGACTCTGACTCAATAATAATAATAATAATATTTAGGGGGCACGGTGGCTCAGTCTGTAATCCCAGCACTTTGGGGGACCAAGGCCAAAGCAGGAGTTCAAGACCAGTCTGGGCAACATAGCAAGACCCCATCTCTACAAAATAATAATAAAAAAAATAATAATAATTTTAGAAGTTCATAAATACTTTAAAATATCACATTTCATAATAACTCAATATCTTTTTTTTTTTTTGAGTTAGAGTCTCACTCTGCCGCCTAGGCTGGAGTGCAGTGGCACGCTCATGGCCGCCACAGTCTCGAACTGCTGGGCTCAGGTCATCCTTCCGCCTCAGCCTTCCAAGTAGCTGGAACCACAGGTGCCTGCTACCACGCCTGGCTAATTTTTTGATTTATTGTAGAGACAAAGTCTCGCCAAGTTGCCCAGGCTGGTCTCAAACCCCAGGACCCAAGGCAATCCTCTTGCCTCCACCTCCCACAGTGCTGGGATTACAGGCATAAGTCACTGTGCCTGACATAACTCAGTATTTTTAAACTAACTGTTCATGCCGGGAGGCCACCATGCAAAGCTTTAAAAACCAATGGCTCCAGCAGTGGGCAGACCCAGGGACATTTGCAGATTTACTGTGGGGTGACCTGAGAGATGCATCTGTTCATGTCTAGAACCGTCTCCTCTTGCACACTCTTCTGAGCACCTGGGAGGAGGTGCAGAGGGACTAGGAGACACTGCTCTACCCCTGAAGAACTGACACTGGGTAGAGAGAGGACAGGTGGCCGGCAGAGTGGGTGGGATGTGCTGTGCACCCAACAAGGGTCCATCGACGGTATAGGGCTTCAGAGGAACCCGGAGCTCTCGCCAGCAGGAAGGTGGAATCCTGCAGGGGAGGGGCTCTCACCTGGGCCCGGATGTGGGGGTGGGAGGACTGGGGTGGTGGGGTCGGCAGGAGAGGGATGTGTGAGGCAGTGAGACCATCAGTGAGGGAAGGAGTGCGCCAAGCAGTCAGATCTCAAGCAGTAGAGCGGGAGGAGGGTGGATTGCAGGGGGGGATAGGTTGTGGGGATTTGGCATTGGTGCCAGGAGTTGGAGTTTCCAGCCAGGAGTGGAGCCCTCACCCACTTGCCCCTCTCCCTGCTTCTCCTTCTCAGGATCACCATCCGCCCGGTTGCTCAGCCCAAACAGGTCGTGACTTTGATTCTTCCCTTCCAGTCCTCCTCCCCCTGCCCACCCTCCACAGGCCATCAGAAAGTCTCACCTGTTCCATTTTCAAAATACATTCCATGCCCCACCACGTCCCATCCCTTCTCCAGCTCTCATCCTGGTCCAGGGCGCCATCATTTCTTGTCTGCAACGGCCTCTTCCCTGGTTCCTGTTTCTACCCTCCCCATGCCAGCCAGAGTGGTCTTTTCATGTACAGAGTGGTCTGTAAATTAGATTGTGCCACTTCCCTTCCTAAAATTCTCCAGTGGTTTCCCATCACACTTTGAATAAAGAGCAACTCCCGACACACCTTGCAGTGAGTGTCCCACGGGATGGGACGAGCTCAGCCAAGTTCCCTTTTCCATCTCTGTCTCCCATGGCTCCCAGCCACACAGCAACATGCCTGGCCCAGCCTGCCTCAGGGTCTTTGCGCTGTCTTCAACTCTGTCGGGATCACCCTTCGCCCTTCCCCCAGCTCTTGCTACAGCTCACTTCCTATCATTCAGGTCTCTGCTCAATTATCCTCTCTTCTGAGAACCTATCCCAGCCACCATCAGAACAGTCTTTCTCCCCACACTCTCATTCTGCACCCCTGATCCTGTAGTATTTTCTTCATAGTAGTCGTCAGGCTGTGAAATCCTGTGATTTACCTACTTATGCACGTGTTTATTCCCTGTCTCACCCACGGGCAACTCTATAGTGCATGCTAGCAAGCTTTTAGTGGGCAGGGGTGGGGGGATGTGCAGAGAGGTTGTTATGGTCTGGATTGTGTCCTTCTCCGCCCCTCAAATCCATATGTTGAAGCCCAACCCTCCAAGTGCCTGTATTCGGAGACAAGGCCTTTAAAGAGGTAATTAAGGTTACATGGGCTCATAAGAAGAGGGCCCTACTCCAATAAGTCTGATGTCCCTGTAAGAAGAGAAAGAGACACCAGGAGAGCTCATGTACACAGAGGACAGGTCCGCAAACCAAGAAAAGCAGCCTCAGGAGAGACCCATCCTGCCGACACCTCGATCTTGAACGTCCAGTCTCTAGAACTGTGAGAAAATAAATGCCTGTGTGTTTAAGGCCTCTGGCCTGAGGCACTCTACTATGGTGGCCCCAGCAGACTGACACAGATGTGCACTGTTAGAAAGTCCAGGTTGGAGAGAGGTGGAGTAAGATGGGAGAGAGGGTGCCAGGGGGCGTGGTGTGCACTGGAAGACAGCATCAAGCGTCCGGATGTGAGGTGATGGTCACGGGCGTGGCACCCTGGGCAGATGTGAGGGAAGGTAGGTCCCTGGCAGGTGCGGGTTAAAAGGTGGCACCAGGTCAGAGCTCAGGCTGCTGGAGTCACCAGAGCCACTAAAACTTCGAAACACTAGGATTATTGCTCCCTTTCCCTCCTTTCCATGCAGACTAGGAAATGGCGTGGGGAGGTCATTGTCCTGATACTTCCTCTCTCTGGTGGGTGGGGTTCTTGGGGGCCCTGTTGTTCCCACACAAAGGGGCAGTGATGAGTTGGTCGTCTGCAGTTTCTGGTGCCAGCGAGGGAGGCTGCCTCCTTGCCTTACACACCACACACAGGGGGCCAGAGGAGGTGGGCCTCAGCTCACCAATGCTGGTGGAGGAGAGACGGAGCTTGCGCCCGAATCACAAAGAGGGATTGGTGGGCTGTGGGGATGGTCAGGGAGGCGAGGGTGCAGCCTGGCAGCCCTGGGCTGGCACGGGCTTCTGGGCTGTGAGCAGCGTAGCTACTTCTCTGCGTTGGTCTCGTTCTCCTGTTCTGTCTCCTGGAGCTCAGGGGACCCAAGTGGACATTATATTCGGTTTCAGGTCTCCTGGGTGGTGCTCTGTCTCCTGGGCACCTGATGTACCTGTCTTCACCTTTCCTCTTTCCCGGCTGACCAGGGCTCTGATAAATTGTTTCACATCAAGGTTATGGTGTCTAGCATTTTATTTTTATGTATTTATTTTAAAGACTTGCTATTTTAAAGGTGTGGGGTACAATTCAGGGTTAAGTATACAAAGGGTCATCGAACAGGTAAAGTTTGGACCTTCCTTTGGTCCCCATTTCACCTGGTTTGAAATCAGGTACCCTTATTGATGAAGTGTTCTCCCCTCCCCTGACAGTTTCCTACTACTGCCAATTTCTTTCTTATAGTATTATGATAATTGTTCAGGGTCCACTTATGAGTGAGAACATGTGGCACTCAGATCTTTGTTTCTGTGATAGATTACTGAGTATTATAGACTCGGAGTCCATCCAAGTTCCTGTGAAGTTCATAATTTTGTCCTTCTTTATGGCTCTGTAATATTCCATAGTATATATGTAGCACATTTAAAAAATTCAGTTCACTTTCGATGGGTAGCATGGTAGGTTCCATATTTTTGGTATTGTGAATAAAGCTGCAATAAACATGCATATGCAGGTATCTTTTTCATAGAGTGATTTGAGTTCCTCTGGGTATATTCCTAGAAGGCTGACTGCAGGGTCATATGGAAGGTCAATTTTTAGGTCTTTCAGGAGTTGCCCCACTGTTTTCCACAGAGGTTGTACTAGTTTACAATCCCATCAACAGTGTAGAAGTGTTCCCTTTTCCCTGCATCCTCTCCAGCATCTGTTCTTTTTTGAGTTATTGATGATGGTCATCCCGATTGGAGTTAGATAGTATCTCAGTGTGGTTTTAATTTGCATTTCTTTGATGACTAGTGAGGTTGAACATCTTTTCATGTATTTGTTGGCTGCTGTATGTCTTCTTTTGAGAAGTGTCTATTCATGTCTATTCCCCCCCACTTTTTGGTAGGGTTGTTTGTTTTTTTCTTTTTGGTATGTTTGAGTTTCGTGTAGATCCTGGATATTAAGCCTTTGTCAGATATACAGTTAGAAAATATTTTTTCCATTCTGTGGGCTGTCTCCCCACTCTTTTGATGATTTCTTTGCAGAAGCTTTTGGTTTCATGAAGTCCCACTTGTCAATCTTATATTTTACGGCATGGGCATTTGGGTTTTGATCAGAAATTGGTTGCCAGTTCCAGTTTTGATAAGGGCATCTCCTGCATTTTCTAAGGTTCTTATAGTTTGAGGTTTCACGTTTAGGTCTTTGATCCATTTAGGGTTGATTTTTTTGTAGGATGATAGGTAGGGGTCTTGTTTTAATCTTCTGCATGTGGTCAGCCAGTTCTCCCAGCACCATTTACTGAATAATAAATAGTAAATAGTAAATCCCCAGTGGTTGATGGTGCATGCTTGGTCAAAGATGAGTTGGTTGAGAAATTGAGGTTTTATTTCTGAAATCTCTCTCTGGTTCCATTGGCCTATATGCCTGCTCTTGTACCAATACCAGGCTGTTTTGATTATTGTATCATTATAATAAAGTTTAAAGTCTGGAAGTGTGATACTTCCTGCTTTGTTTCTTTTGCTGAGGATTTTTTTGACTATTCGTGATCATTTATGTTTCCGTATGAATTTCTGTATTGTCTTTTCCAGGTCTGAGAAGAATGATGCTGGTAATTTAATGGGTATTGTGTTAAATCTGTATATTGCCTGGGGTAGGATGGACTTTTTTTTTTTTGAGTTGGAGTCTCATTCCGTCACCCAGGCAGTGTCACGCTCACTGCCACCCCAGCATCGACCTGCTGGGCTCCTGAGATCCTTCTGCCTCAGCCTTCCAAGTAGCCGGAACCACAGGCATGTGCTACCACACCTGGCTAATTTTTTATTTATTGTAGAGATGAGGTCTCACCAAGTTGCCAGTGGGGGGGCAGTTCTCGAACCTATGGGCTCATGCAATCCACTTGCCTCGGCCTCCCAAAGTGCTGGGATTACAGGCTAAGCCACCGAGTCTGGCTGGCTGGACTTCTTAACAATGTTGATTCTTCCAATCCATGAGCGTGGAATATTTTTCCATTTGTTTGTGTCATCTTTGATTTCTTTGAGCAGTGTTTTGTAGTTTTCTTTGTGAAAGCCTTTTACTTCTCTAGTTAGGAAGATACTGAGGTATTTGGTTTTTTTTTGTGTGGCTATTGTGGATGGGATTGTGCTTTTTATTTGGTTCTCTTCCTGTTTGTTTTTGGTACATAAGAATGTGACTGTCTTTTGCACATTGATTTTGTAACCTGAGACTTTGCTAAAGTCCCTTATCCGTGCAAGAATTTTGACAGATTCTCTTGGATTTTTGAGGTATAGAATCATATAATCAGCAAAGAGGAATAACTTGACTTCCTCTTTTCCTATTTGGATACCCCTGATTTCCTTCTCTTGTCTGATTGCTCTAGCTAGAACTTTCACTACTATGTTGAACAGGAGGGGTGAAAATGGGCAGCCTTGTGGGTTTTTTTTTCTGGTTTTCAGGGGAAATGCTTCCAATTTTGTCCATTTAGCAGTACACTGGTTGTGGGTTTTAGATAGATGGCTCTTACTATTTTGAGGTATGTTCCCTCTATGCCTAGGTGTTCAAGAGTTTTTATTAAGAAGGGATGCTGGATTTTATCAAAGACTTTTTCAGTGTCTAATGATATAATCATGTGATTCCTATTTTTACATTTGTTGTTATATTTAATTACATTTATGGTCTTGCAGATGTTGAACTAACCCTGCATCCCAGGGATGAAGCCTACTTGGTCATGGTGGATGATTTTTGAGATGTGTTGTTGGATCCGATTTGCTAGAATCTTGTTGAGTATTTTTGCATCTATGTTCATCAGGGCTATTGGCCTGTAGCTCTCTTTCTTTGTTGGATCTTTACTTGATTTGAGTATCAGTGTGATGTTAGCTTCATAAAATGATTTGGGGAGAGTTACATCTTTCTCAATTGCTTGGAATACATTCAATAGGATTGGTATCAGCTCCTCCTTATATGTTTTGTAGAACTCTGCTGGAAAGCCTTCTAGTCCAGGACGCTTTTTTTTTTTTGTGGGTAGTTTTCTTATGACAGAGTCAATTTCCTGGGCTGTTATTGGTCTATTTAATGTCTCAATTTCTTCTTGTTTCAACCTTTGGAGGTTGTGTAATGTTAGAAAGTCCTCCATTTCATTTAGGTTTTTGAGTTTGTTTCCATACAGGTGTGCATAGTAATCTCTGATAATTTTTTGTATTTCTTCAGAGTCTTTTGTGATTTGATCTTTTAAATTTCTGATTGTATTTGTTTGGGCTTTTTCTCTCTGTTTCTTGGTCAATCTGGCTAAGGGTTTGTCAATCTTGCTTATCCTTTCAAAGAACCAGTTTTTTGTTTCACTGAGTTTTTTTCTATAATATTTTTGTCTTCTATGTCCTGTATTTGGGCCTTTACTTTGGTGATATGGATTCTTCTGCTGAATAGGGTTTTGGAAGTCTTTTCTTTCCAGCTCCTTTAGGTGATTTGTTAGGCTGTTAACTTGTAATCTTTCCATTTTTTTGATGTGTGTTTGTAAAGAAATGAATTCTCCTCTCAGTATTGCTTTCATAGTATCCCAGAGGTTTTGATAAGATGTGTCTTTATTTTAATTTGTTTCCAGAAATCTTTAAATTTCTGCTTTGATTTTCATGTTGACCTAGGAGTTGTTCAGTATCATGCTTTTTAGTGTCCATGTCTTTGTGGATTTGGGGGTAGCTTTGTTGCTGTTGATATTTATGTTTTATCCCACAGTCTGAAATGGTGCATGACAGTATTTCAATCTTACAGAATTTGTTTATGCTTGATTTATGTCTGAGGATATGGTCAATCTTGGTGTACGTTCCATGTGGTGATGATATAATGTATATTCCATGGTTGTTGAGTGGAGTGTTCTGTAGGTATCTATTAAGTCAAGCATAAAGTTGAGGTTCTGAATCTCCTTGTTGATTTTTCCCCCTTGATGATCTATCTAGGGATATTAGTGAGGTATTTAGTTCTCCAGCTATGATAGTTTTAGAGTCAATATCTTTTTTTAGTTTACCTAGAAGCTACTTTATAAATGCTGGTGCTCCTTTATAAATGCTGGGTGCATATATGTTTAGAATGGATATATCTTTTTGCTGGATTGAACCTTTTATCATTAAGTAGTGGCCTTCCATATTTTAAAAAATTTGTGATAGCGTAAAGGATATTTTGTCTGATATTAAGATCAGAACTCCTGCTTTCTTTCATGTTTCATTTGCCTGAAAATTTGTTTACTATCCTCTTACTTTGAGTCTGTGAGTTTCCATTTTGGTGAGATGAGTCTCCTGGAGATAGCATGTTGTTGTGTTGTGGTTTTTTTTTTTTTTTTATCCAGTTTGTCATTCTATGTCTTTTCAGTGGGGCATTTAGTCCATTGACATTCAGGCTAATTATTGAGATGTGAGAGTTTATCCCTGTCATGAGGTTCTTTAGAGTTTGTTGTTTGTTTATTTGTTGTTGGTTTTCCTTTTATTTTGGGGTTGATATATGTGTGTGTGTTCAATCTTCTTCCTGCATTCTTGGGAAGAGTGCTGTCATTCTTTTTTTCTTTTCTTCTGTGTTTAATACTTTCTTAAGTGTTTCTTGTAAAGCTGATCTGGAGATGGCATAAACTCTTAGGGATTGAATGTTTGGAAAGGTTTTGAATTCTCCATCACTGATAAAGCCTAGCTTAGCTGGGTAGGAAATTCTTGGTTGGAATTGTTTATCTCTGAGAACTTTGAAAATTGAACTCCTGTCTCTTCTAGCCTGTAGTGTTTCTGTAGATAAGTCTGCTGCAATTCTAATTGGTCTTCCCCAGTAAGTAGTCTGACCTTTCTTTCTTGCTTCCCTTAGAATTTTTTCTTTCATACCTACTTTGTGTAAGTAAATCACTGTGAGTCTAGGAGTTGGTTTTCTCATTTTATGTCTTGCAGGGGTTCTCTAAATTTCTTGTGTTAGAACAGTCACCTCTGTGATGAGATGAGGGAAGTTTTCTTAGATAATTTCATGGAATGTTTGTTCCAAGGTAGTCTCTGTTTCTTTATCTTCCTCAGGAATGCCAATTACTCATAGGTCAGTCTCTTGGTATAATTGCGCATCTCTTGGAGGCTTTGTTCTGTCTTTTTAAGCTTCTTTTCTATGTTTTTAATAGTTTACATTAGTTCCATATTTTGGTCCTCAAGTTCTGAGAATCTTTCTTCTGCCTGGTTAATTCTACTTTTCATGCTTGTCAGTTTATTTATTTTGTTTACTGTACCCTTTATTGCCATTATCTTTTATCAGCTTCTTCATTCTTTCCTCTTTTCTCTCCTCATTTCTATTCATTCTCCCTATTAATATCTTGATCTCTGGGTTTGTGGTTTGAGACCAGTCATTCTGGGGACTATTCATTGTTTAAGTTCTGAAGTGTGTATTCTCAGGTGCTGTCTTCCCAGGGGTTTGTTTGGGACCTGTGCTCTTTCTTTGAAGAACACCATCTTTATTTGTTTCTGGATCCCACTTCCCATCACCTTACAATCTGTCCATGCAGTATGTGTGTGTGTGTGTGGGGGGGGGGTGTATGTATGCCCCCCTGAAAGCAAAATGAGATAAGAAAAAGGAAAAGAATGGAAAAAGGAAGAGGAGTAGGAGAAGGAAAACAGACAAGCTCACCAACTAACAAAGAAACAAACAAAAACAAAAAACCAAAAACATACAAGCAAACATATAAACAAACAAACAAAAAGTCCTGGTGATACACTCACCCTCAACAATACCCATACACAAACAGAAAAACTAAAAAACAACAATAAACAAGTACTCAAACACACTCAAACAAGTACTCAAACAACAAAAAAACAAGTACTCAAACAACAAAAAAACAAGCACTCAAACAACAAAAAAACAAGTACTCAAACACACTAAAACAGAGAGAAAAAGAAAAAAAGAGCTCCCTCTGTGGCCATTTCTGGAACTTCAGGTTCCTTCCCCAAGCAGCACCGCCACGGTTTCTGGCAACGGCAGTGGTCGGCAGCAGGCTCCGGTCTCCACCCTGGGTACAGGCCAATGGGGTCGTTCGTAGAGTGGGTCGGAGGCCCCACGGACTGCTGGGAGAGAAGGGTGAATCGGTCACAGACTCATCCACCTTTGCTGCCGCTGCTACCGCTGCCATCAAGTCCCCCACTCAGATCAGATGTGACTGTGCCTGGTCCAGTGTGGGGGTGGGACATCCATCCCTCTGTGTCTGCTCCTAAAGTTTCCTCTCTGGATCAGCGATGGTCAGTCCCAGAGGGGTGCAGAGATCGCCTCTGGGTCCCAGGTTGGAAGGTGAACAGAGCTGTGTGGGCCAACACAGGTCTCTGCCTAGTCCTGGGACAGAGAAAAGGACAGCTGTCAGCGTCTCCTCGCTGGGGGCTCAGCTTCAGATCTCCTTGCCATGTCCTCTCTAGGGTTCCCTCCGCCAGAGCTTAACCTGCTGCCGGTGGTGGCATGGGCCACCTCTGCTGACCACCACCAGCTAGCCTCCGCTGCCTCCTCCCAAGAGACCCCCCGAGAATGACTTGTGATCCTGCCCACCAGGAGCTCTGAACAGTGAAGTGGTGGGTTGTAGCTGCCTCCAGAGGGGAGCCCCAGGGACTTGATCCCAAGTCTCTCCTCAGACAGACTTCCACTCACCCACTCACGCGGACTCTCTTGATGGACACTCACCCTTGCAGAGATTTTCACATTCCCACAGGTGAAAATCTTGCCATTTTGTCTCTCTCTGGTGGCTAGCATTTTAAATGACAGAGCTCGAGGGGACAATTCTGATTTTAAACAGGTCGCATTTCAGCAAGGTGGGCAGTTGGGTTTGGTGGCCGTTTGGCTCAGATGAGCCTTTAGGTGATTCCAGGTCATAAACACCCTGTGTTGCCCATGACAGGCCTTGTCTTATTTCACCATCGGAGCGGCTGTTCCTGAAAGTTTGCCACTGAAGGTGTGAACAAGAGTGGGATGAAGGCTAAAGTCACCGGTGTGCACCCGCACATCATCTGCTTGTCCCTTGGATCGGAACATACACTCCACGAGGGCAGAGGTTATCGTCTGTTTTGTTTGGTTTCTGCAGCACCTACAAGAGGACTTAGCCTGGAATTGGCACTATGAGTTCCTTTTTGAATGAGGGGATGTATGCCAGTCCCAGAGTCTGGCAGGGCTGTTCTTCCCAGTAGGATGGCAGCTGGACTGAATGACTTCTGAGAATCCCTGAAGGGCTGGGCATCTGACCTGGAGGTGTCTTCCACCACGGTTCAGGGGGTCACTCCTTGTTCCCTGCCTCACAGCAAATCTACATTCACAAACCTATGTAGTGTTTGGATGGCTGCTATAGCCCTGTTGCGTTTTTTCTTCACAATCACCTGTGAAGGACACAGGACCAGCCCTATTACCCCCATCCTACAGAGTTGGGAAACTCAGGCTCAGGGTTGCTAAATGTCTTGCCCAAGGGCACACAGAGAGTCAGCCCAGAAGCCCAGCCCATGACCTTTCCACTCCCAGCCTTGCCTGGGACATTTCTGTACTCTGGTTACGATTTACCAGGGAGAGTCTTGAGAATTTTGCAAGCCAAAAAAGGGAAGACCTTTCCACCCAAAGGAGACAGCATCCTCTTCTCTTTATTTTATTTTTTTATTTTTTGAGTTGGAGTCTCACTCTGTCGCCCAGACTGGAGTGCAGTGGCACGCTCCCGGCCACTGAGCCTCAACCTGCTGGGCTCTGGCAATCCTTCCGCCTCAACCTTCCAAGTAGCTGGAACTACAGGCATGCGCTACCATGCCTGGATAGCTTTCTGATTTATTGTAGAGATGAGGTCTCGCCAAGTTGCCCAGGCAGGTCTCGAACCCGCGGGCTCAGGCAATCCACTCACCTCAGCCTCCCAAAGCCTGGGATTACAGGCTGAGCCACCAAGCCCGGCTCCTCTTCTCTTTAAATGTGTGTCTTCTGGGGCCTTTTTCCCTTCCCCATCTTAAAAAAATTGAGGTGAAATTTATATAACATAAAATTAACCATTAAAAAAAATGTACATTTCAGTGGCATTTAGTACTTTCACAACGTTGTGCTATATCATACTTATGTCAAATTCCAAAATATTTTTTATCATCCCCCAAGAAAACCCCTTACCCAGTAGCAGTCAGTTCCCACTCCCCTCTCCCTCAGCCCTGGCAACTCTTCATCTGTTTTCTGTCTCTAAGGATTTGTCTATTCTGGGCATTTCATGTCAGTGGGATCAAACACTATTCAGCCTTTTTTGTCTGGCTTCTTTCACTCAGTGTCATATTTTCCAGGTTCATCTTTGTTGTTGCATATGCCAGTGCTGCATCCTTTTTCATGGTTGGATAATATTCCTCTGTCTGGAGAGACCACATCTCATTGATCGTGTCTAAAGAGTTGTGTGCAAGGGTGTTACTTTCTTGGGCCATTCATTGCCTTCTGTCCAGATGCTCCAAGATGTGGCTCAGTAAATCAGCCTAGTTAAACTTCATTTCCATCCGTTTCATAATTGCAGTCTTTGAGGGCAGTGGGATGTCTCTGAGGAGGCAAACCAAATGTCAGAAATGGGTGAAGCCCAGTGAACGTGAATGACATGGGAGCTGAGCGTCTGAGAGGCCTGTGGGGATGGCACCAGGGATGGGGGTTGGGAGACTGCTCTCTCTGCCAACCCTGCCCCGAGGTCAATGGTGACCTAGGTGAGAATGGCCCCCCTGGCCTTGTTACCCTTCCTGGGGAGGGGAAGTTAGACCTTGGACCCAGATTCCCCTTGGCTTTTCAATACAGGTTGTTTTCCCCTCCACCTGTCATATGGAACTTTTTTAAAAAACCAATTTATTTTTATTTCTTTAAGACTGAGTCACCCAACACGTGCAACTTTTTGATGTTTCATAGAACCTTCCTCCGGGGATAGATCACGGCTCTCCAGCAGGAGCCACTTATGGGTTAGTGAACGGGGGACTCCTGGGGCAACAATTACGGGCGTTAATTGCATAAAGTTTCTGGCTCATAGTAAGTTTCCAGTAACTGTAGCTGTTAATACTATGATAGTAATAACAATAATTATTAATATTATAATTAAATACATTGGAAAAAAGGCATACAAAAATGTAACTGGTTGGTTCTTGCCTGCCAGGTGAATTTCCAGCTTCCCTGTGTGGGGTTGAGATGGGAACTGCAGCCTGTCTCGTGTGGCCACATGGGTGTGAAAGACAGCGTTCCCAACCTCCTTATCAGTCGCAGACACAAAGAGGAGCCGGCGTTCTGCACACCAGGCTGTAGCCCACATTTAACTGGATTCAAACCAGACACAGCCCTTTCTCAGGGTTCTCCTCCCCACATCCTGTTCCCAAGTGGCTTTGAGGATAGAGCCAACTTCTTAATGATATCACAGCAGGAGCTGATTGCTACTTTGGATGGTTTGGCTGCAACAAGTTTCATAAACCAGTGTTTCTTAAACTTTAACAAGCTTATGAATTGCCTACCGATCTAGTCAAAATGTAGAGGCAGATTCAGTGAGTTTGGGGTGGAGGCTGAGGGTCTGTGTTTCTAACAAGCTCCCGCGTGAGACCAAGGCTGCTGGTTCTTGGGCCACCCCAGGGCTTGTAAAGCTCTACACACAGTTATCTTCTTGCCTGGGCTGTGTGTTTGCTAGTTCAGCCTCCATGGACAGCTTCTAGAAAACCTCTAGCAGGGCTTCCTTACTGTCCTTTGGTGTAAAGCAGCATTCCTTGGTGGCATTAGGAGAGGGTGCCCCAGCAACTGTGACGAGCCCACCGACAGGAGGAAGAGCTGTGACCTTGCTGTGCTAATGGCCGGTGACCCAGGACTGAAGGTGTCCCCGTGGTCTATGGTCCTGCAGGTTGGAGCCTACAGTTGCCGCTCCTGCCTTATGGGTACAGCCCAGGTTGCTTGGGGCTCAGCACTGCAGGGTTCCAGGGGCTCACAAGGAGGGTGGGGCTCTGCCTTAGCTTCTGTTCTCTGTCATATGGAGTGTGACTTTAGGTGTCACATTACTGCCACATGGGCCGCACTGTGCTTCAGGGGCCAGAAAGCAGGGACTGATTTCCCCTCCTGGGGCCACCTGGCCTGGATCCTGAATTGTCTTGCTTCTCCAGCTGCTGAGGATTGCAGAGCCTTAGGAGGGCCTGGAAGTTTCGGGAATATTCTAAAAACAGAAAAGCGTGTGCACCTGAATCGTGGGAGACTGCAGGAATGAGGGATCTGCTTCCCACGGGGTGCGCGGGGCCCAAGGTCCACTCCCTGTCACCCCACACTTGGTATGGTCAGCAGTCACGGGCCTTGGGCCTCAGTGGTTTCCTTATAATTTATGGGGCAATTATTTCCTCTAGAAAATGGGATGGAGAGCCAGAAATCATATATTATGTTCTTTCCCTTTCCTTTGGAGGGAAGGAAATGGAGCATTCTGGGAAAAGGTATGCAACACACATCCTGATTTCAACTGCATGAGCTTCAAATGTCCCTTTTGGGGACTGAGGCGTGATCAAGCCTCAACTGGAAATTTTAAGCCATGAGTTAAGTGGTGAGCAGGTGAAAAAACCAGTTTGCAACCTCTTTAAAAGCTGCCATATCTCAAGCTCAGAGTAGAGGTGGCAGGGCCATAGGCCTTGCATTAGGGTCTGGAGAGCCGTGGGAGGATCACCTGGGTGGTCGGGAGTGTGTGCTGACTTGCGGAGACGGCCATGCAGAGATGCTGGGATCCACAGGTGCCTCCTTGGTTGGTGGGAAATAGAAAAGTTCGGACCAAAGTAAAGGCTGGTGGCAATGAAGTGAGGGGCTTCTCGCCAGAGCAAGACCAGGGCGAGGAAAGTCTGAGGAGGAGGAGACACCATCTCCAAGAAGGAACCAAGAAACTCCCTAAACTTGTGTGTTACTTAGTTTTTGCAAAGATCACACAAGGGAGATACCATTATGCTCATTTTATGGATGCAAACACTGAGACTCCTTAGCAGATGCAGTCCTTTAGAGCCATAGTGCAGGCACCCCAAGATGGAATGCATCTTTGGCAATCTGTATTTCACCAAGCCTTCCAGGTGATTGTGAGGCACCCTGGAGTGAGGGCCTCGTGGCTGGGGTTGTGTGGTGGTGGCCATTTTCCAGAAAGGACTATTGGTGTTAAAAGCTGAGGCATAAGCCGGGCTCGGTGGCTCAGCCTGTAATCCCACGCCTTTGGGAGGCTGAGGTGAGTGGATTGCCTGAGCCCGCGGGTTCGAGACCTGCCTGGGCAACTTGGTGAGACCTCATCTCTACAATAAATCAAAAAAATTAGCCGGGTATGGTAGCGCGCGCCTGTAGTTCCAGCTACTTGAAAGGCTGAGGTGGAAGGATCGCCGGAACCCAGCAGGTCGAGGCTGCGGTGGCCGGGAACGGCCACTGCACTCCAGTCTGGGCGACAGTGAGACTCCAACTCAAAAAAAAAAAACAAAAAAACTGAGGCATAGCATCCAAAACATCTTGATAGAGGAAGATAACACCAGATGGCCTTCCAGGAGCAGGCTGTGGGTTCTTTAACTGATTTCCGAGAAGGAACCGAGCCTGGAAGGGTTTTGATAACTCCATGGAATCAGCATGTTTAGACAGTGTATGTCATCTTCTAATTGATAGGGGACAATTTTTGTGTATGCTAATGTTCCCCAAAGTAAAACCTTCATCTTTAAAAGGATTTATTGACTCGGGGCTCTCAGAGATGCCTTTTCTTGATCTGTTGTTGCATAGAACTTGAGCTAGTGCACACATGTTGAATTAATGGTGGATGTTTGTTGAGCATTTACTATGTACTGGATATTGTTGAATGTGCTTCACAAACATTGTCTCACGTAATCCTCAACAGCCTATGAGGCAGATACTGTTATTATTCTTATTTTATAGGTGGGGACATTGAGGCCCAGAAAGGTTCAGTATCTTTCTCTTGATCACACAGCAAGGGAGTTCTGGATGTGGTGGTGTGCCCTTCTACTTGGGAGGCTGAGGCAGAAGGATCGCCTGAGCCCAGGGGGTCAAGGCTGTGGGGAACCATGACCCTTGCCACTATACTCCAGCCTGCATGACAACTCGGGCCATCTCCCCAAGTCAGCACACACTCCCAACCACCCAGGTGGCCCTCCCACGACTCTCCAGACCCTTGCTGGGCATGGTTATAACCCCAGTACTTTGGGAGGTTGAGTTGGGATAATTGTTTGAGCCCAGGAGTTTGATACCAACCTGGGCAGCATAGCAAGACCTTGTTTCTACACCAAAAAAAAAAAAAAAAAATTAGCTGGATGTGGTGGTGTGCCCTTCTACTTGGGAGGCTGAGGCAGAAGGATTGCCTGAGCCCAGGAGGTCAAGACTGTGGGGAACCATGACCCTTGCCACTATACCCCAGCCTGGGTGACAAAGTGCAACTCCGACTCAAAAGAAAAAAAATTTAAGGACATATAAAGGCAGAGAAAATTGTATAATAAACCTCCAAGTATCCATCACTCACTTTGAACAATTCTTGACATTCTGCCATTTCTGTTTTATTTTTCTTTCTCACACTTGTTGTTGTTTTCTGGAGTATTTTGATCCAGGATATCACATCATTTCACCAGTAAATATTTTCATAAATATATGTAGCACATAAGGACTTGAACCTTTTTTATATGACCATAACACCATTAACATGCCCCCAAATTATTTCTTCCTATCCTCTAAGACTTGGTCCATGTCCAGTGTTTCTAAATTTTCTCAAACATGTCTTTGGGTAGTTGGTATTTTGAATCAGGGCACAGCCACCCAACGCTGCATTTGGTTGATGTGTTTAGTCTCTTCTAATTTGTAACAGTTCCTCACTTTTTTTGAATCAGTCTTACTCTGTTGCCCAGGCTGGAATACAGTGAGTGGCGTGATCACAGCTCACCACAGCCTCGACCTACTGGGCTCAAGAGATTCTCCCACTTCACCCTCCTGAGTAGCTGGCATTACAGATGTACACCACCATACCCAGCTAGTTTTTTAAATTTTTTTGTAGAGACGAGGTTTCACCATGTTACCCAGGTTGGTCTCAAACTCCTGGGCTCAAGCAATCCTGCCTCATCCTCCCAAAGTGCTAAGAGTACAGGCGTGAACCACTGCACTGGCCTGTATCTTCATGGTATCATTTAGCATGTTCCTGTGTCCCCTAGATTTTCTTTGAACTGGGAGTTAGACCTAGAGGTGGATTTGATTCAGGTTTGATGATCTGGAAGGAGTCCTTTCTGGGTGTCAGTCTTCCTGCCTCTTGCATGGCTGTCTGATGACTCCATTTCTGAAGATGTGAAGATTGACCGGTGGGTCAGCCTGATCAGTTCACCACACAGCACCCCTGGAGTCTTCTGCCTGTCTTAGCGGCCACTGATGTGTGTTGTCAAGGCCCATGATATCGCCAGGGCAGCAAAATGGCGGCCTTCTCCTCCTATCACTCTGATCTGTGTTGATAGCTGACATTCTTGTCCCCAGAGTGTTCCTACACTAATGGCTTGCTAACCCAGACAACCTGCTGCTAGGGTTTGTTTTTGAATCTGTGTTTTTTGGACTTTCGTGTGCACAACTCACTTGAGAATCTCTCAAAAGTACAGATGCTGGCTCAGTGGGTCTGAGGTGGGGCCTGAGCGTCTGCATAGTCAACAAGTTCCAGGTGCTACAGATGCCTCTGCTCTGCAGACCACGCTTGGAGCAGAGAGGCAGCCCAGGTCCTCTGTTTTGCCAGCTCAGTTCTTCTGACTGCTGTTCTTCTGTATGGGTCCTTGGCTTATCAATGGATGGACAAGCTACTCTCAAGCTAATCTGTGGTTTGGCGTATTCCCTTATGAAGGCAAAATTAGTGGTTTTTAACCTTCTCTCTCTTTCAGACTTCTTCCTGGCTTTCGTCTAAACACCAAGGGTGTATTATTCAGGCTACAAAATGTTATTGTACCTTAGAAGTTTCTGAGAAAATTTGACCCATCACATCATATAATATTGAAGGTGCACTTTTTATTCTTTTCTTTGGCCTCACATTTTGTCAAAAGCCAAATGTTTTCCTAAGGGAAAAATGACCTGGTGGGGTGCCGGCCACCACTTAGCATCTCCTGGTGCTGAGGTTAGAGACAGCAGTGGTTCTGCCTGTCCTGTATCCAGGCCCTCTTCTTTTGTTAGCAGACTCTTGTCTTGCTTTGGGGGATTATCTCTTCTGCAGATAGAGATGGCTATCATACCCTCTGTCTTGTGAATGTAAATCTTGAGTAGATCAACATCAGGCCCAAAGATGGCTGGACCCGATTTCTTTCAACAGCAGTGCTGAGACAAGACTGTCCTCCATGTCCTGCCTCTCAGGTTCCTGGAAGCTTTCTAGTCCCTTGTCTTACTTTAAATATGTAAAGTATCTCATATATTCCAAATGGGTTCTTTTTCTGCTTGATTTAGCCAGAGTTGCTCCATCAAACCTCTATCCTAGGGTCTCAGAATGGTGCAACTCACCTGTTAGTGTTATGACAGTGGAGAGTGGGCAGGTGGACAGAGAAGAACTTCAGTCATTTATTTTAGTGATGCCAGTATCGCTGACCATTCCTTAATAGTGGTGATGCATCCAAGGACCCAGAGAGCAGGAGTAAAGATGGTAAGTTGCAATAAGAGAATTCCTTGGAATGAGGCTTCTTCCTCTTGACTTTCCTGAAAAATTTGGTTTTATGGGAAGTACATGTTTTCCCCTACTGGTCAGAGAAACATGTGACTTTACAGGCTAATCTCATTCGTTTGAGACAGAGGAAATAAAGCCAGAAGCTACAGGCTTCCAGAATTGGGTCCTGTCCTGAGGCCCCAGCTTCTATGCCTCGCACAACAGCTTTATCAATACCTGGGGCTGTAGCCACATCTAAGGAGGGATGATTATGATCTCAGGGAGGCCTCTGAGTCATCAGAAAAGTCATGGTGAGTGTGCTCTGCTAAGGAAAGGAGGGAGGAATTTGGACTGCAGAAGGGAGAAGGCTATACATCCTCCGCAATCCCTAATGAAATACACAAATTAGTTAATAAACAAAAGCAAAATCAAAACAGCAACAAACAAGAATGAGTAGTAATCAAACAAAGAAGCTTTGTGTCTAGAAAAGTCATGACCTTGGAAAGAACTAGGGAATTCTGAGCTACTGCAGCTCCTGTGTTCAAACCTCTTTCTCCAGAAAAGGAAAGTGGATTGGTGAAATTCAGAGTATTCTTGCTCTTCTTCTTCAATCTAGGGAGAAACAGGATCTTTAGCAGAAAAAGAAAGGTGGGCAGCTCTGTGAAATAGTTCAGGGGAAAGATCCCTTGAGTTTGGAAGGCCCTAAATGTCACCCGGAAACCTTAGTGGAATGAGACTTGCCATTGTTCAGGAAGCCAAAATGCACAGAAGTGTGATACAACCTCAGCTGGATGGAACGGACCTTAATTTATGACATTTAGTGGGATCCCAAAAGAGAGGGCATAGTCCAAGCTTCGAAGAAAAGTTTACTGGCCAAGCTCCCTACCCCATGACCTCCCTTCCCTGGACTATAGAAAAGTAAAGAGTTGGTAAAATTCACCAACACTCTGTAACCCAGAAGATATTGAACCCCACAACTGTGAGAAAGATGTCAAGGAAAATTTCCTCCCCACTATTTCAGAGTAAATAGATGTATACAGAGTTACACCCATTAAACTTGAACAAGATGATAAGACATGGTATGACAATCTTGCAAACACATTATAGAAAACCACAGCAACAAATGCAAGAAAGGAAACATGGCTAGTAAAAAATCAATAAAGGCCTGTTCTGGATGAAAACAAATTCTGGAAACTACCTAAGAATATTTTGCATAATAGAAGAACTTCATGAGACTATGAATTCAGTAAAACAGGAACTCAAAAGTGAGATGATATCAAATAATGGATAAGATATAAAAGAATTTCAGAGCAAAGAAAACACACTGAGAAGCTTAAAAAAGCAATATTGGTTATTTAATTCATAAATCTGAAGTAAGAAATAATACAGATACCACTGAAAAATCAAATTATTAACATGGAAGAATCATTGAAATTACTTATGGTAAACACACAAGACAAAGGCAAAGGTTACATCAGGCTAGAGGAGATGAGCATTATGGAGGACAAAGATCATTCAATATAATGATAATTGATGTCTTTGAATTAGGGACCTAACAAGTAAAATAGGAAAAATATATACTCAGAGAGACAGAGCATCAATCACAAATCTTTAGATCAAAAGGGCATCAGGGGAAAAAAAGATATGTCATGATTGACATTAAGCTGTATCCTGTTTAAGATATTGAACTTGGAGGATAAACAAAGACTTCTTTAGACACTCAGGCATAAAAAGCCTGCAAGGGGAAAAAAAGTCAGGTGTTCCAGACTCATTAAGAGACGACAATGGAGCAACGTCTAGAGTGTTCTGAAGGAAAGAATGCAAAATCCAGCAATATTAAATGGATGCAAGTTGTCATTCAAGCAAAAGAATAGCAGGCAGACACTGAAGCAGGGAAGAGATCAGGGCTCTAGCTCCCATGTGTCCATCTGGAATAAAGCCCAGCCAACCAAAACAATGAAATAAAATGAAGAACTTGGAGCCAGGCACGGTGGCTCTCACCTGTAATCCCAGCACTTTGGGAGGACAAGGCAAGAGAATTTTCTGAGCCCAGGGGTTTGAGACCAGCGTGAGCAATTTGGCGAGATCTAGTTTCTATAATAAATCAAAATTAGCCAGGTATGGTGGTACGCACCTGTAGTTCCAATTACTTGGAAGGCTGAGGCAGAAGGATGCCTGAGCTCAGCAGATTGAGGCTGCAGTGGCCCTGAGCATGTCACTGCACTCCAGCCTAGGTGACAGAGTGAGACTCTGACTCAGAAATAAATAAATGAAAATAAAATAAAATGAAGAACTTGGAAATGTTACACATGTTACAGAAACTAGGGAGTGGGAGAAAGGAGATGGTAGAAAATGAGAGCAAATTCCCCCTTTCCTTTTTAAAGGGTAAGAAATCAAAATTAAAACAAAAGGTTTGAAAAAAGCTTCATGACTCCCATCACTTCATTATTTTAGTCACGCTGTTTTGAAACCTTGGGAGAATTTCTAACAACCAGTATAATCTTGTCTTGGTGTTCATGGGGGATTGGTTCCAGGACCCCCCTTGGATACCCGAATCCGGAGATGTCCAAGTCCCTGATATAAAATGGTACAGAATTTGCATATAATCTGTGCACATCTTTCTGAATACTTAAAATCATCTCTTGATTAATTATAATATCTAAATCAATGCCCACACCGCTTCATTTGTGTGGATTCAATGTAGTATTCGGTGTGTGGCAAATTTAAGTTTTGCTTATTGGAACTTTTGGATTTTTTTCCCCCAAATATTTCCGATCTGGTTGGTTGAATCCAAGGATGTGGAACCCATGGATGTAGAGGGCTGATTGTATTTCTGTTGGAAATGAAACATTTATTTGAAGTTCATAAATTTCTCCTGCTTTCTACCACCCATAAAATTTAAATTAAATTAAAATTTAAATTAAATTAAAATTTAAAAAGAATTAGAATTCTGTTTGTTCAAATATGGTATTATGATATGGTACTATTCAGCTCATTCATTCGACACATACATTTAGAGCATTCTGTGTACCAGACATTGTTTTGGGCACTGTGGAGGGAAAAAAAGGACAAAATGCTATAAAATTATTTCTCCTCATTCTTCTCTCTGTCCTTAGGGGAATTCAGGCTGATGTTCACAAAATATTAACGCTATGATTTCTGGGCAAGGAAATTGGATGTATGCCTTTTTTGGATGTTGATTATACTGTTTATAAAGCATGTGCAACACTTTTAATTAAGAAGTTTTTTATTTTAAAAAATGTGAATGTTTTAATTAATCAGACTTTGGAGAATTATTTATTTAATTCATTAATTTTTGAATTTTTTTCTTTTCTTTTTTTTTCTTTGAGTCGGAGTCTCACTCTGTCTGTCTCCTTGGCTGGAGTGCAGTGGCACACTCATGGCCACCGCAGCCTCGACCTGCTAGGCTCAGGTGATCCTTCTGCCTCAACCTTCCAAGTAGCTGGAACGAAAGAACTACAGGTGCGTGTCACGACGCCCAGCTAATTTTTTTTTATTTGTTATAGAGCTGAGGGCTCGCCAAGTTGCCCAGGCTGGTCTTGAACACCCTGGGGTCAGTCAATCCTCTTGCTTCCATCTCCCAAAGTGCTGGGATTACAGGCGTGAGCCACTGCACCTGGCCATTTTTTCATTATCAATGGTGCTGAACATTCTTCCATATCTTTGTCAACTAGGGATATGTTCATCTTTGTTGAAAAGTCGTATGTAATTTTCTGTTTCATATGAACTTGTATGTGCTCTTTCTACCTTTGCTGTCTTCAACAAATTTCTTCTTTGCTGCAAGTGTTATTCCTAGTCTTATTTGTGTATGTATCTTTATTATTAAAGTGATCTTTTCTTTTTGTTAAAAAAATACACAATCACTGCAAAAAAAATCAGATAATATAAATAAATACAAAAAAAAAAAGAATAAGAGAAATCACACATTTCCACCTATTCAGAAACAACTTCCATTAGCATCTTAGAGCACATATTTCCAGATGCTTTTCTATATAAACACCAGTTGGGATTTTTTTTTCTTTGTACAAAAAATCACCATATGACACTGTTTGCAATATGCTTCTCTCCACTTAATTTACTGTGAACATCTTTCCATGTCATTAAACTTTTTTCATTAAACTTTCAAAAATAGTTTAATGGTGTGTACTGTTTCATTGTTTGGCTTTTTATTTTTAGTTAAGTCGCATTTGGTCTTTAGATGATTTCCTGTTTTTCATTATTAGAACCTATGATGCAGTGAATTGCTTTATAAATAAATTTTTGTACACACCTATACTTCTTTCCATTGGATAAATCCTAACTGTAAAGTTTCTGGGACAAAAACTGAACACATATCAGGAAGACGCTTAACATTTGTTGAAAGCTGCCATCTAGAAAGGTTGATTAAATTCATTGCATCAGAAGTGTATGAGGTGTCTATTCCTGCAACTTGACATCCTTATAGTTTCTTAAACCTTCTTGTAGGGTGAAAAATTTTGTCTGAGAGTCGCTTAATGTGAAATTATTTGATTACTATGAAGGTTGATTCTAAAAAAAATACTTATTGGTCATTTCTATTTCTACTTTAAAAACTTCTTTTTCATTTTTTTTTTTTTTTTGCCATTAAAAAAATTGGGCATCTGTTTCTTCTTGCTCTGGAAAAGTTATTTATATAGCAAAGATAGTACCCCTTTATATATTTTACAAATAATTTTCCTTGTTTGACATTTAATTTGAATTATGATCTCCTTTGTGCAGAAGAAGTGTCATTTTCTGCAGCCAACTTGGTCAAAATACTCCAAAGAAACGTTAGGGATGTGTATAGTGCAATGTGCAAAAGTTTCTATTTTATTTCAGTGCAAACAGGTAAGCTCAAGCCCTTGACTTCTTTTCTACCAAGCCCCTGATTTGGCTCTCAAGCACCGCTCTTCCTGTTTGAGGTTTTGGCTCTCTCTGGTTTCCGCTGCAGTTTGCACTAGGGTATTTGACCCTTTCCTC
The DNA here is from genome assembly GCF_000164805.1 of Carlito syrichta. NCBI lineage: Eukaryota > Metazoa > Chordata > Mammalia > Primates > Tarsiidae > Carlito > Carlito syrichta. The sequence goes on from NW_007252613.1 coordinate 148,776, forward strand.
TTGTATGGGTACCCACAACTCACCAGGCCTGTGGATAGATCAGACACACGAGTCTTGGTCTTTGGGGTGCCAGGGCTTTAAGCCAGGCTGGAATGGGCAGCCCTTCTTCTGGATGGGAGGTTGTAAAAAAAGAAAAAGTGGTGGACCACCTAAAAGACACAGCAAAAGATTGTAATTTCCCTCTCCTGTTCTCTGTTCTCTCTGTTTGGGGCTTTTGAAAGATAGCTTGGAAATATACCTGAATGGTTTCTTTTCCTGCATATAAGCTCTGCTTCTCCTGAATGCTGGCATAGGTCTGTAAGAGGCGGGTGTCAAACTGCACTCAAAGTTCAGCTCAAACAATTAGCATGGGCGGCATAGTGCACCGGCTAGGTGAAGCTGGCCCCGACATTTCAGTGAGTCCCCTCTGCAGTCCCGCCAACAGTTCCAGCTGGAAGAAGAGTCCACGTGTGCAAGTTTTGACTTACTGGGTAGAAGAAAACCAGGATATGGCTGGGTGTTTCTGAGAGCTAGTGCTGTAAACCCAAGATCTCCTCGGCCACCAGAAAGGAACAGAGTAGTGTTTGTTATTTCTTAAAATGTGTCTTTTAAGCATTTGGCAAGTCATCGTGTGTAAAAGCAATGCATGTTCCAATGAAAGGAGGGTCTGAGTGAATAAAGCTGACTGTTCACTGTCTGGCCCGGTTTGTTTGACTTGAATGACAGTCAGAGGACGAGTGCCTACTTGACATTTCTTCTAAAGTAGAGTGTCTCATGCCTTGCCAACGCTGTCTCCAGGATGGGCAGCTGGGAGAAGCGTCCTCTGTGTGTTCACCAGCAACAACGGTAACTTTTAAACACGTCACCCAGCATGGAATCACTCAGGGATTCAGACTTTACTCCTTTGTTCCCAAACCAAACTGCAGGTGTAGATACCCAGCTTCTGGCTTGAGTATGGCCACTTTCTAGCTGTGATACATGGACAGGTTGCTTGGCCTCTCTGTGCCTTAGTTGAAACATTTGAAAAAAGCAGGTGGTCCGATTTTCATTTATGAAAACTTTTAGATCAGGGGCAGGCAACCCAAATTCGGCCCACTGCCTGCTTTTTGTACAGCTCGTGAGGCAAGAAAGGAAAATTGTACATTGCACATTTTACAATGATTGAAAAAAAAGATGAATACTATTTTGTGACAGGCAAAAATGATATAAAATTCACATTATGTGAAAGGAAATATTAACCAGATGGAAAAGGATTGCATGATTCCGCTTACATGAGGTACCTAAATTTGTCAGACTCAGAAAGACAGAGGGTGGAATGGTGGTTAGTGGATTTGAGGGTTGGGGAAGGGGAGTTGGTAATCAATGGAGATAGAGTTTCAGTTTGAGAAGATGAAGTATTTCTGGAGCTAGATGGTGGTCATAGCTGCAACACAATGTGAATGTGTTTAACATCACTGAGGTGCATATCAAAATGGTTAAAATGATAAAATTGTATGTTATTTATATTTAACCACAGTAATAATTTATATAAAGTTTAAATTTCAGTGTCATAAATCAAGTTTTATTGGTATACAGCCACACCCATCATTTACATATTGTTTATGACTGCTTTAGCAAAAAGGCAGGCTTGAGTAGTTGCAACAGAGAGCCTCGACCTGCAAAGCCTCAATAATTTCTTTTCTTTTTTTTTTTTGAGTTGGAGTCTTACTCCGTCGCCCAGACTGGAGTGCAGTGGCACACTCACAGCCATCCCAGCATAGACCTGATGGGCTCCAGTGATCCTTCCACCTCAGCCTTCCAAGTAGCCAGAACTATAGATGCACACTACCACGCCTGGCTAATTTTTGATTTATTGTAGGGACAAGGTCTCGCCAAGTTGCCCGGGTGGGTCTTGAACCTGTGGGCTCAGGCAGTCCACTCGCCTTGACCTCCCAAAGTGCTGGGATTACAGGCTGAGTAACCAAGCACAGCCCTGAATAATTTCTAATGGCCTTTTGCAGAAAAGGTTTGCTAAGCCCTAGCTTAGAGTCACAAAATATGCTGCTTTGTGCCAGGGGACATGACTTTGCCTCAGAGCTCTGACTAATAAACTATTTCCCAGATAGTTTGGGGCAGAGCTAGACTCCCAACATCACCTTCTCTTTAAAGAGATGCTATTCACTGCACTGCTCTGTGCTTTGGTTTCCCCATCTGTAAGTGGGGATGATATCCTACCTCATAGGATTAGAGTAGATGTGTGCAGTTTGGGATATGGAATTTCTGGAAATGGATGGTGATGATGGTTGCACAACAATGTGAATGTTATTAATGCTAACAAACTATACACATATAAGTGACTAATATGGTAAAATTTAGGTCATTTTCACTTTACCACAGAATAATAAAAGGGTAGATGTGTGTACAGTGCATAGTACTGTACCTGGCATGCAGCAAGCACTCACAAAATGCAAGTCATCTCCATAATAAGGAGTTGGAACTAGATAGTGGTCAACATTTTTACGGTAACGCTCGTGGTCTGTGTGGCTGTGTGCACTTTAGATTCTACTGGGGGTGTGCGCTTTGGGTCTCTCATTTATTGTACGCACATCAGTTCCTGAAAGTAGAGCATGTCTGTCGTTCATTCTAGCACAGGAATTTTGTACAGTGACAAGCAGGAGAAATTTGTCAAGTGTGGGGGTTTTCCTCCCTACTGAAGGAAGATGCCTGCTAAAGGAACTTACTTGAATCCTTCCTCCACCCAGGTGGCCAAAATATGGCTTCCAGCTCCTCTAGTACCGCCTGGTCCTCCCACAGTGAGACTCAGTAAGAAACAACCAGCTCCAGAAGGCAGATGGCACTGCATGAGGAGCTGAGAAGAGGGAGTCACCGGCAAGGTCCTTGCTTGATTTCTTCTAGTACTGTGAGCAAATAGTTTCCTTTAGAGATGATTAAGAACATTACTGCTGCATAATTAATTGTCTTAAAACCAAGTATCCCACTTCATTGATTTACTATTTTTAGCAAGATTTTCCACAGTCTCTTTGTTTTGTTTCCAAAATAATTGAGTTACAGCTAAATTAATAAGAAGTGATCATTTCATTGTTTAAGAGGCTTGCATCTTCTCACGAAAACACACGGACTCAAACCAGTCCTTTGAAGCGGAGGCGAAAGAAGCAGGGAAGGATGTAGAATTATGTAGGGCTTCTCTTCAACGCAAAACTTTATCTCTGACTGTCCAAACCATGCTAAAGAAAGTGTTGGTAGGGAAAGCCAGTTGAAGCCCCAGCCTGTATACGAGTGCCAAAAAATGTATGCACATTTAAAGTATGATGTTTGCTCAAAAGATGGCATTAATCAAATAAATACTAGTGTCATCATGTGGCAAGCAGGACAGTCAAAGAAAATGGTGGAAGCACAGTTGAGCAAACGTCATACTACACATTGCTACCATAATTGAATTCAGCTTTGAAAAGTAATACGTAGATAACATCTCTTAAAATGTGTATACTTTTTTTGGCACCCCTTGTATATCATTCCCCAAAGAAAAGAGAAACCGACAGAAAGGATGACAGCATCACCTTTAAGCAGACTTTGCTGGACATCACAATGCGTGGTGCAAAACGGCAGCTCACATTTCTGCTGCAGAGTTTTTCCACAGTCTGTGACCATCATTTGAACAGTCTGGCCGTAACTTAATTCTGTAAATCAGCATTCCTCAAAAGAAGACTTTTTTTTTTTTAAAATTTAGCTGGGGGTCTCTGTTGAGCCTTTTCTTGGCAGCCTGGCTTGGAAGTGGTGAGTGCCTTTTGCCCTAGTCAGATTCATAAAGACTAAGTTGAGAGATGAGAAACTTTAGCCTGTTTAAAAGAAACTCAGTCCATATGTGGATGCCTGACAAGCCCCAGGGCGTGCAGGAGATTAAAAAATGTGATGATCACACTTTGTTTGGGACATGGGAGGGGGAAGTAGAGGGGAACTGGATAATTTTTTAGCAAGTAAAGGCATGTGTAAACCATAGATCTGAAGGAAATTCTGTAAACACATTTTTATAGGCCGCATACTGAACTGACGCATTTTGGGGGGAACCTTGGTTGTAAAAGATAGGTTATAGATAATACCTTTGTTGACTGCCCACAATTGCCAGGGACAGGCAGGAGAGTTGAGAGGCACGCAGACGAGGCTTAGGAGAAAATGGATACAGTGGTAGAAACTGGGGAGGCTGAGTGGTGGACACAGAGCATTAAGACATGTACAAGCAGCAGAGTGAAGAGAAGGAGGGTTTGGCGCTACATATGCTGTGGTGTGTTGGCAAATGTTTAACAACTGGTTGGCTGATTAAAAAAAAAAACCAAACCCTGATTTGTAGCATTTGCCGTTTCCCTGGTGTAAATACTCCCACCATGGCCAATTCCAGGCTGTCCATGTGACTTCCCTGAACATGGCCTTGGCAAGAGATGCATACAATAGGCTCCAGGGAACCAGGAGAAGCCAGCTCCAGCACAGATTTGAGATAAACTGCGATTCTCTTGGATTTAAGAGAGAAATAGAAATGCACCCTAGGAAAAATGACCTGAGCAGGGAAGCCTACGAGGGGTAGACTAGGCTCAGTTATTTAGTAGGGAGGCTGGCACTCTCATTTTTCACTGGAGGTAGGACATTTTATTCAGCAGGGATGTTTTCCTGTCTCAACAGGGCGGGGGGGGAGTCAGATCATTGTTGATTCCTATCGAATGGAACCATGTGACAGATATCGAGAACAATGACATTCACAAACGTTTATCCAAGAGCCATATTATCCCGCCCAAATGTGCCAGGCATGGCATCTTTCTCTAAATAACTGAGTTTCTAGAAACAGACATATGAACAATGATACTATGATAGAGACACGAAGGGGAGCAGTTAATTCTGACCGGGATGTTGCCAATAGTTAGGATGAACCTGCCAGCTCTGAAGCAAACACACCAAAAAAAGACCAGGGAACTGAAAGTAAGTTGTTGGTATCACTGACATTCGGATGACAACCACCATTCTTGGTGTAAGAAACCAAGACATCTTCTACTTCTGCATGAGAGAGTTTGGACCTGAAGGAGACAAACTAATCCAATGCTGTCAACCATGCTGATTGCTGTGTGGCCTTGGGCAAATTTCTTCACTTCTTTGAAGTTTACTGTCATCCTTTGTTAAGTTAGGACCTACCTTGCAGAACTCTGGTGGGGGTTAGAGACCACTTCCTCACAGCTCCTCTTAGCAGTGTTTGTGAATACAACACCCCCAGTGGGATCCTGAGCCTGGGGTCAAACCAGTATGACCCTGAACCAATGTTCTGCTAATAGGCAGTATAACTTCAGGCCACTCTTAACCTGTTCAGGGATCACTAACTTCATATGTCAAATACATAGGTTGGATTTGATGTCCTCTAAGGATCTCCTCTATGAAACAAAAATAGCTAGGGTGACCACATGCCTTTGCTTGCTGGAACACCTGCTGTTCTTGTACTAAAAGTGTCCCTGGTGGGCAATAGTGTATAGGGTCACCTTCAACCGCTAGTATTTTTTTAAAATTTTAATTTATGTTTTTTTTCTATTTTTATTTTAGGCTCAGGGGATACACATGCATGTTGATTGCATAGACATACTGTGTAGTGGTGGGGATTGGGTCTCAGGTGCCCATTCCCCAGATAGGGAACATTGTACCCAATAGGTAACTGCTACCATTTTTGAAGTACATCTTCTTTGCCAGATAAAGTGCCTTATAAATATGATTCTATTTAATTACTTCAGCTTATAAAGACTTAAGATTAGATACCTCCAGGTCCCATGAACAGAGCTATTACTCAGACGCAGATCCTGGATGTGTCTGAAGCCAACATCTTAGCCTGTCAGCCACTGTGCTTTGCCACCCTGCATTGTTCAGTCACTCCACAAACATTTATAGAGTGTCTGCTATTCTATTCTAGTCCTGTGGTTCAGAGGAGGTTTCCAGAAACAAGTTCAAAAAGCTCGGCATATGAAGTTGGTTATTGTTAATAAGCTAAAAGCATCATTAATTAGGCCCATGCCCACGGCACACACTGGGAGACTTTCACGCATGTGTGGCACATACGAGGCGATACTCACGGCAAACAAGCTTTGCCTTTTCAACTGGATGCTTTGGGGAGGCCAAAATAATCTGAAACATTAGCTTAAGCAAAGCACCAATTAAGTAGGTGTGTTGGGTGCAGGGCATGTTTCAGCTTGATAATTGTTCTTTATCCAGCACAGATGTGGGTCAGATTCCCAGAGATGCCCAACCCTGATGCCAAAGAAAACTGGGGAGACCCACGAGGGGCTTAAAAAGACAGCACAGCTTTTCCAGGTATCTGGAGGTAGCGTCCCCTGTGAGTCAGGTGCTGTTCTAAGACGCCAACCTTGAGAAACGCTTTCACAAGGTTCCTTTCTCCGTGACTCCTGACTGTTGGCCTTCTTTCTCCCGCAGCCTGGTAGATAGCTACAGCTCAAATTCCCATAACTATGGGCCGTGGCTGAGTCTCAACCAGCTTCCCCCAAACCCGCAGCTAAAGGTCCCATCTGTCTGTCTTTTTCAAGGCTGGATAAACCCTTCCAGGCTTCCAGACCTGACATGCTCATTATATCAACGACATCTGTCTCCTCTGATCAGGAGCATGGTGGTACAAGGGTAGCAGGGCAGGTTGTTGTTGGCTCTGTGCACAGATGGGACCACCGGGGCTGGGGGGGTGATGCTTGTTAGGGGTTTAGCCAAGGCTACTGGGTCCAAGCACATGTTCCCTCCTTGACACCCTGGGACCATAGCTCTCAGGGACTCAGACATGAGGAGGTGGGACCAAGGTGGGTAAAAATGCTGGGCTCAGATATCTTATGGCTTCTGGCCCAGAACATCTCGAACTCAGCTTCATCATGGAGTTGTCCTATCTCTGCCATGCCACATGTCCAGCCGGAAAACATTTTTTTTTTCAAAGTCAGGATCTCACTCTGTTGCCCCGTCTGGAGTGCAGTGGCATGATCATGACTCACCACAGTATCGGCCTTCTGGGCTCAGGTGATCCTTCCACTTCAGCCTCCCCAGTTGCTGGGACTACAGAAGTGCATCACCATGCCCAGCTCATTTGTTAAGTTTTTTTGCAGAAATTAGGTCTTGAACTCTTGAATTCAAGCAATTCTCTTACCTCAGTGTCCCAAAGTGCGACTTTTTTTTAGATTGGAAAATATAGTTTATTTAGAAAGTAAACTAGAGAGAGAGAGAGAGAGAGAGAGAGAGAGAGAGAAAGAAAGAGGAGATTCACTTCCCCAAGGTAGGAAAGGGGGCAAGACTTGGTTTTTTTAGATGGCAGCAGCAGATATATTTGCTTAAGTTTCCTGACAGCCCTGGCAGCTGGTCGGGACACCTCTGAGTTCTACCAAAACTCCTGCTAAAGCCACTTGGTTGGGCTTGCAGGGAAGAGCTGCACAGCTGCCTGCAGGCCTGAGCTGCCTTCTCTAACCCTTGAAGTTTGTCAGGTCTTTGCAGGCCCTCTCTTCAGGCTCCCTCAGGTGCTGTCCTTGGCGAAACGGCCTACCATCACCTGGGCTCGGCAAGGAGCATGCCACTTGGACACACACTGTGCAGAGGTGGCCCTGGGACCAGCAGCATCATCACTGCCAGGGAGCTGATTAGACACGCAGATTCTGGGCCTTCTCCAGAACTACTGACGCAGCCTCTGCATTTCCACAAGGTCTCCAGATGCTCGGTGCACACATTGAAGTGTGAGCAGAGAGCTGCTCTGGAATGTGGCTACCCCTCTGCAGAAGGTAAGGATCCAGGCCAAGGAGGATGAGGTCCCTTGCATACTCTCCACCCTCATCACTTTGCTTTTTTTCACCCTTGGTGCAATTTATAATTGTCTTATTTATTTGTTTATTGCCTGCCTCCCCCAGAATGTAAATTTTATGGGGGCAAATATATTGTCTTAGGGCTGACTCCTTAGCGCCTTGCCCAGAGCATACAGTAGGTGCTCAAATAATAAGCTGACTGGTGGGTTGGATGAATGGATAAATGAATAAAGATGAAGAAAGGGGAAGAAGGAGGGAAAGTTGGCCGTCTTCTTCTTCAGGTCTTCAAAGGCAGCCCTTGTCATTCTCATTCCCCTGTGAACTCTTTGGCCCAGGCACCAGGCTGCTGTTAGTGGAAATGTGACTGGAAGGATTATAGAGTTGTTGGAAGAATTCTCCAGTTACTCAGGGCTGTGGTCATCACATTTATTGTAGCAGGGAATCTCTTGTGTAAATGAATCTGATGCAGAAACCCCACTTAGATGACATATGTAACTGGGTGTTCATGCTCTCAGATTCCAGGTCAGGGGATACTGACATGCCCAGCTCAGGGTGCCCCCCAGGTGCCCTGCATGGGAACAAGGTCTCCCTTCTGAGCCCCTCTGGGTGCTGGCCCTGTTATCCCTTCCCCTCCATCCTTCTTGGTCTGATGCTTGGCTTCTTTAGAACGCAGGCATAAATGCTCTTCTGTGTCTCCTCTTTCATGATGGGGCTTGATGACTCATCAGAGTGATGCCAAAGCCAGCCACACTTCTCTGACACGGCCAGCCTGACAGTAATGTGTGCAGGAGCCTGAGTCCTCTCTGGAGCCCAGCAAGTTTTCTAGCCCATGCAGGTGAGTTTTTTTTACTGCTAGACAGGTAACAGCAGAAGGGTCCCTGGAAGGGCAGTGTGTCTGGAAAGCATAGTATCTCCCTAAGGTCGGACCCTACCTCCCAGCTGCCACCTCATTGTTACTGAAAAACTAATTAGTGAGGGAGTGTGGTAAATTAGTCCTTCTCCCCAATTTTGCAGATGAAAAAACTGAAGCCATAGAGGAACAGTGACCTGCCTCTGGTCTTCCAGTGGCCGAGCTGGGGTGACATCTGCTTGCCCTGGGACATGCATAGTTCTTCCTCTCCCCATCTCTCCAGGCTGGCCCTGACTTTTGGCAAAAGAAACTGCTAAGCAATGGTGAGTCACTAGATTGATGGGCTCAAGGGGCCAAGTCACGGAGGGGTGACTTGTTTTTCTCTGTGATCAAGTGTCCCTTTACTGACAACTCTTCAGGGATGTGAAATGTAGACAAATCTCTGTACTTGGTGTCCAGATCACCATCACAAGTGCGGGATGGTGTGCAATTTAAATGCAGCAGCAGGCAGCAGGGCCCTTGCGACACTTGTTCATAATGTATTACTTTTTCAGATAAGACTTTGGTTTATAGCTGCAGAATCAAAATTGCTGTGATTTTTGCTGATACATTCAACTGATAACATGGTTCACTTCTACAGGAAGGGCTCTGTTCTCGAAGGGCCCTGTTTTCTTTTCTTTTCCTCTCCCTCAGGTGCAGGACTCTCTCCCAGGTCCTGTTGTCCTCTATGGCCTTCCCCACACTTGTAAGTTGCTCATTCCACCTGTGTTCCCACCTGACTGCACACTCTAAAACTCACATTTGCTGTTGTCCCTGGCTTTTTCATACCAGGTGCTTGATCAATGTTGCTTGCATGAACAAATAAACAAATCTACAATTCAGTGGAAATTGTCTGGGAGTTTCTTGGTTATTTATTTCAAGTTTGCACACACGTCTTTTTATCAAATGTTCCAATTACCCACCAGACATGCCTTGATGTGGAGACCAGCCATCTTTTTGTTTCATTCTTCTTGGGATGGGTTTTAAATTAGCTTTAGGAATACCTTGCAAAAGAAAGTAGAACAGTATGTGGAGACAGTGGATGGCTGCACTAGTGGAGATGTGTGACAGCTGTGGCCGTCCAGCGTTGTTGAGCTGTGGCCTTTAGCTTTGCCCGACGTGCTCTGGAACTACCTTCTGGGTAAGAAATCACCTTCTGAAAATCTGGTGTGGTTTTCACATTACTCATTGGGAAGCCATTTAAAGCATTTCTGACACCCGCACCCACCCCGCTGGCTGCCTAAGAGATTGATAAGAACTGACCTCCTAGGTATGCTGAGGGGCCCTCAGGGGTCCAGTTCAGAGATCCCTGCTGGGTTAAAGATGTAATGTTTGTAATCTAGGCACATAAAATCAGGAAGGAATGGGTAAAAAACAAGGTTTTTTTTTGGAAGTTTTGAATGATGTGTTAAAAAACAAATGCAAGTGTGTGTGTGTCTTTTTTGTGTACTTTCTATGCAGTCTTAACTTATCTTGCATGAATTAGACCCTAGGATTAAGCTCCACTTTACAGCACTGTCACTTCTCAAGGAATATAGGTGTTGAACAATGTATTTGGAGCTTGGGATTGAAAGGTGCAGAGAGGATGTGGGTTTCCTAGATTGATTTCACCAGTAGACCTAAACTGTTTGCAATCAGTGAAGGCTTCCTGTTGGCATCAGGAACATTTAAACTAAGAAAGAGAGAGGAAAATGTGGCTAGAGCAGGTGGATGCGGCTTCAAAGCCAAACCCCAACCCTCATCGCCATCTCTCACACATTAAAAGAAAGATTTTTTTTCCTCCTGTTTCCACAACTTTGTGCCTCCAGGTCATGGGGCTCCCTACTCATTGTGATGTGACTGATCCTTTTGCCCAGTCTATTAAGAGTCCTCAGCCCACACATTGGGGTCTTTATCACCAAAGTGACAGGGCTAAAGTATACTCCATCCCCCTAATGGTGACTACCTGTGGCAGATTAAAGATGGCAGCAAATTCTTTGCCATGTTTCCTATCAAGGGGTGAGACTCTTTTCCCTCCGCTTGAATCTGGCCTGGCTTCTGGCTTGCTTGCTCAATAGAATGTGATAAATGATGTTGTGTAACTTCCAAAGATGGGCTCTTGCTTAGAATGCTCCTTCTTGGAACCCAGCACTATGCTGTGAGAAGCGCAAGTCCTGTGGAAAGGCCATGTGAAGGGAAACTGAGGGGCTTCTGTTGACAGCCTGCTTGAGGCTCCATTTGACAGCCAGCAGGAACTGCCAGCCATGTGAGTGAATGAAGGAGCGGTTATTACAGCCCAGTTGAGCTTCCAGATGAGTGTGACCACTGCTGACACCACCACAGAACAGAAGAACCATCCAGCTGAGCCTAGCCAACAGAATTGTGAGTGATAACAAATGGTGGTTGTTTTGAGATCATTTGTTATGCAACAATGGATAACTGTGAAACATAGAGATGGGTTTGTTAACAAGATTCTGAAGTCAGATAATGTATTTTCCTCATTTCTTATAAAGTGCAGTATTTGGCCAGGATGTAAATTTCCAAAGAAAACTAGATCTTGTTGGTGATTTCTTCAGTGGGTGACCAAATGGGCCCTTGTGAAATTCCTGACCTTCCTTGTCCCAATGTCACCTGGCCAGTTCTTTCCTCCGTCTGGCATCAAGAAACCTTTTTTGTTTCTTGGTGATCTGAAGCTGCTTTTTCAATATGAACTATGTGTCATTTACATATCTTCCCCTCATCTCCAAACTGCCAATGACATCTGGATGCTTTTTAAAGTCAAATTCTGGCCCCTGTGAGAAGTTGAGAGAGTGGGATGCCCAGGACCTCAGGGCTGCCCCCTTCTGCTGGGTTCCTTATGGCTGCTCCACAGATCTCCATGTTAGCAATACCCCAGTCATATTTGCCAATTCTAAGGATGCCACAAGAGTGTTCAAAACTAAAGGGATGTTAATCCACTTCTATTTCAATCAAGCCTCCATTGTTGGAGCAGGAATGAAGGCAATGAGGGAAGAATGGGGAGCTTCTTAGAAAGGGGACAGGTGGGCATGGGTTTCTCACCCTCTGGCTGCTCCCTGGATGTGCCTTGCTGTGGTGTCTATTGTACAACTTTACGAAGTCAAATGCTGCAAAACAAAATTCGACTTTTACTCCTGTCTTAGGTCAGGTTCCCCATGAAACAGACTCTGAGGCTGAGATTTGAACACATCAGGAGATGGCCTTGGAGAGCCCAGCCTTGGAGGAGTAGAGAAAGTGGGATTGGGCATAAGTGAACTGCTGTGGTCACAGCAAAGGTAACTTCAGAGTTGTCACTTGTTGGGCCAGCCTTTCTGTGCTCTCCACTTTACCCCACCCCAACAAGTGTGACTAACCTTCACAGGACTGCCCCTCCCAGGACATGGGCCTTTCAGTCTCACAACTGGGACAGTCTCAGCAAACTGGGATGAGTTCGCTGTGGACTGTCTTTGGGAAGTGATATAGGCTTGGGAAGGGGAGGGACTGCTCTTCAGCAGAGGACAATTCTCTACGAGAAAAACAGCCGAGACTTGTTGCTGCCAACACTCACGTGGCCCAGGGGACGAGCTCGCTCCTCAGCCTTGAGGGAGGGTGTGGGTGTCTCTAGGGCGTCGGCCACAGCCATTAATTTGTGTTCCTGGCTCTGTTAACGTGGGAGCTGTGATAAGCCCAGACCTTATTCAGGGTGTTGAAAGCATGGTGGCTCTTCCTGCCTGGGGTGTGTGCAGAGGGGAAAGGTGTTGGAGTCTAAGGTTAGCACTGAAGGCAAAGGTCTCACTTAGTCAAAATTACCTTTGGAACTCTCAGGAGAGGGGTTTGGAGGCTGTGAGTGTTTCACCATAAGTCCACCCACTGCCAGTTTTTCCTCCAGGGCTGGAGTTGCCTTCTAGTTCTTTGAGTCCCAACACAGTGACTGGTGTGCTCTTGGGAGTCAGACTGTCACCCTAATGCTGTGAGGTGCTGACACCATCCCAAGTGCTCAGGAGCTCAGATCACCCCTCCTTCCTCTTGCCCTCTCCTCCCCTCTATCCTCCTCTCCTCTCCTCTCCTCTCTCTCTTCTTTTCTTCTTCCCTCCCTTACCCCCACTTCCTTTCCTAGTACAAAGCCCTGAACTCTAAGTTAGTGCAACCCGGCTGAATGGTAGAAAGACCCTCTGCCCAGGTATCAGACCCAGACTCTGGCTCCCTTTCTGTCACCTACCAGGTGAGACCTTGGCCAAATCTGTTTTCTGAACCCTGGCCTCTGTGTCCCCTGGACTATAAGCCTGTTGAAGGCAGCCACCATCTTAGAGCAGGGCCCAGTACCAAGGAGGATCTCAATGAATGTATGAGCAAACAGCTGCCTTAGAGGGCTTCCTGTGGGAAAGCACTTTGTGAACTGACTCTGCAGGAGTAAGTGAACCCTCTTTGTGATGGCTTGGACCAAGGGCAGGAATGATGAAGTCCGCTGGTACCTTTTTCCAGCCTGAGATTGAGAAGGGGTGAAGCCCAGAACCAGATCCCTTCTTTCTGTCTACACATCCCACGAGAGGACAGAGGCATGGGAGGTGGAGATGCCTGTCTAAGGTGTCTCAGAGTCACAATAAAGAGGCAATCCCACCTTAAAGTCTTGAGTCATCTCTCACCCAAGTGAGAGGTTGGCTCACTGAACCTCACCTGCTCTTGGCTGACCTGAGGCTAGCTACATCTGGTGGCCACCTCCTGGATCATTAGAAGCGTCACCTGGCTTGTACCATGGGCCTGCCAGATTGAACACGTTGCTGTATTAGAAGGATTTGCTGCTGGGACACTCCCTTCCCCACATCCTAACAGGGTGAATTTCCTCAGAGCGGAACTTTCACACATAGGCCCTGGGAGGGAACCCATAAATGAGGTTTATTAAATGCTACGCTGTGAGTTGTTGGGACCGGGGCTGGGACACTAGGAAGAGTCGGTCAAACGTCACCACATTTGTTTATTTTTTTAAAGTTTCTGAGCGAATGTATATTTCTGCATGTTTGGAGATTGGCAGTCCTGGAAAATGAAGTTTATTTATCCTCTAGATACACATCATATAAACAGCTGCAAACAGCTTCCCCTCCCATGTGGCTGTGACTCTCAGCCCTGACCTGCAGGGCTGTGTGCTCTGCAGCTGAAAGGTGGCCGCGTTTTCTTGAACACTCTGCCCTTAGCCGGCCCTTGGGGTGGGCCTACGGGAGGTGGAATGCTTGCTTCTGGGACCAGAGTGGGGTTGAGAACAAGCCTTGACTGCAAATGCGGGTAGCTTCCAGAATCTTCTCCGGCAGCTTCAAGTCACATCCAGGTCTTCGTTTACTTGTTCATTCAACAAACTATTATTGATCTTTCCTGGGCTCGGTGCTAGACTCTGGCAATCAGGATGATCAGATGAGCTGCTGGGAGACCCTCACTTCCAAGGTGAGATCCTGGAGGGACAGTGTCCTGAGGGGGATATCTTCCAACCCCAAATGAGCCTGCCTGTCTCTTCCGTTCCCTGAGCAGTGACAGCTGTCCCTTGTCCTCTCAGCTCTGTTTCCATCTGCGCCTGGGGAAGTGAGCTTAAGGACTTTTCCGGAAATGAGGAGAGGTCAGGATGCTGAAGTGTTGGAAGGCGTCCTACGAAACGACTGCTGAGGCCTTCCCTCTCCACTAAACTCCGCTTGTGGCTGGGGACTGCTCTGTGTCTGCACGTGTTTGAATTTATTAAATGTGAAGGTGCTAAAAAAACAGAGCGAGATTCCTGGACTGCTGATGGAATCTATTGAGCCTCTTCTCTGCATCCTAAGGCAAGCCACATAATAAATGTGCAAGGGTGGTAGGCAGTCAATATCCAGGGTCTCATATGTAGTGCAGACCCCAAAGAATGATGGTCCCTGGAAGGCTAACTTGGCAGGAGTGTTTGGATGTTATTGTTTTTCTTTCTAGGAAGAGCAGTTCATGTTTACAAGAAGGATTGTTATTGAACTGAGGTAGGCGGTGATGCAATTTCTTGCCTGGAAAATTGTTCGTCTTCGAACCTTGCAGTCGTTGAGTCAGCACTTGCTTTATCTTCATGTCTCTCCGGCAGAGTTGAGTTTTCTATCTGCATTTCCTAACACACAGGCTCTGTTTCCAGCCGGCCGAGCTGCACAGACCATTTCTCATCCTTCACTGGCCTTGCCACTGGGTGTGGCAGTGAGAGGTGGTGGCAGCTGGGACTTGAAGAGTGGTCAAGACGTGGGTTTGGCTAGCCCGGGAGAAGGAGAGGGCACCACAGGTGGGGGTCCAGCCTGAGGAAAGGGCAGAGGTGAAGCTGACACAGATGAGAAGGGGACAGTCAGGAAGGAAGGCCAGGGGAAGCGTGCTTTCCCGAGCTTCAATCACACACGCATTTGCTATCCTGGTCCATGCCCACCACAACCCAGGGAGGACCTGAGACCTGACTTGTGCATTGCCAGCTGCTACTGTCTATTAAGCCGGCCAGAGATCAGCTTTGTGCTAGGGGCTTTTCCAGCATTTCCTGCATTTTGGGTTCAATGGTGACCCCCAAGATATATGTGGAAGTTCTAACCCCTAGTATCTATGAATGTAAACTTATTTGTAAATAGGATCTTTGCAGAGGTCATCAAGTTTAGATGAGGTCATTAACTCAGCATGACTGGTGTCCTTACAGCAAGAGGGAAGTTTGGCCTTGGACATGCAGAGAGAACACCATGTGATTGAAGTGGCTGATGGACTGCAGCAGCAAGCTAGGGGATGCCAAGGCTGCCAGTAACAGCTGGAAGCCTCATGAGGGGAGAAATATTCTCTTCCAAGACTTCAGAGGGAGCATAGCCCTGTAGACACCTTGATTTGGGACTCTTAGCCTCCAGAACTGTAGGACAATAAATTCTTATTATCTTAAGCCCCTTGGTTTGCCTTGCTTTGGGAAAGTAACAGACCTTGTCTCACCCAACATCGTTACCCTCATCTGCAACAGGCAAAACAATGCCCCCCAAAGACATCCATACTCTAACCCCCAAAATCTGGTAAAAGGGACTTTGCAGTTTGAATTAAAATTACCTTAAAAGAGGGAGGCTGTCTGGCTGGATCCAATCGAATCGAATAAGCCCTTAAAAGCAGAGAACTGGCTGGAGGCAGAAGAGATACAGCAGAGGGAGAAGTCAGAGAGATTCAGATGGCGAGTCAAACTTGCGATGTCCTTGCTGGCTTCGAAAACGGAGGGAAGGAGCCGACAGAGTCTCCCAGCTGAAACCCAGGAAGAAAGCAGGACCCGAGCTCTGTGCTGCGGTTGCAGGAACTGAACACTGCCAACAGCTCGAAAGAGATGGATTCCTCTCCAGAGCATCCAGTGAGGAACAAAGCCCTGCTGACAACCTTGATTTCAGTCCGGCCCACCCAGACTTCTGACCTGCAGAGCTTTGAGATAGTAAATGGTTGTTTTCAAGCCCTTGCATTTGTGGTAATTTGTAATAGCGGCAGTAGGAAATGCATATGCCATCTGTAAAACAGAGGCAGCTACTGAGGCCCAGACACGGGGGTTCAGTAACCTTGCCCGAGTGCAGAGCTGGTCAGAGAAGCTGCTGTGGGAACCCAGATCTGGCTGTGGGATGATAAGCAAACTGAGTCCAGATATGGAGAGTGACATGACAGGGAGCTGGCAGCAAGGGGAGGAGGGCAGGCAGGTGGATCCGCGATTCCTCCGGCAGGCACAGGGGTGGTACCAACAGCAGACGACTGACACTGAGGAATTGCTGGTCATGTGAAATACCTAGGACCCCAGCAGGATCAAGCAGTAAGCAGGCTTTGAGGCTCAGAGCCAGGGAGAGGAGCAGGCTCCGG
Organism: Carlito syrichta; assembly: GCF_000164805.1. NCBI lineage: Eukaryota > Metazoa > Chordata > Mammalia > Primates > Tarsiidae > Carlito > Carlito syrichta. The sequence goes on from NW_007252613.1 coordinate 165,261, forward strand.
CACTGCAGAGGGCCAGAAAAGTGAACAGTGGCAGGACATGTTTGTCTCTGGAGGTTAGCGTGCCTTCATCTTGAAGCAAGGGTTCCATTCTACTCGCCACCTCTCCATAGGACGGGAGAGCATGGGGGAAGGAGCCAGAGTGGCCAAGATGGCTGCCATCGTAGGCCTCGTTGCCAGTCCCTCCCAGATCCCCACACTAACCCCCCTGGGCAAGAAGGCTGATCATTCACCGTTCCTTGGTGACATGGTCCCTGGGCTCTGAGAAACGGTTGGTGGCCAGGCTTCCTCTTGAGAGCAGGTGCCAGAGACCGGCTGTCAAGGACTTGCAGGTAGTGACTGCTCTGTCTGGTTCCTGGTGAAACCGTTTGATGTCTTAAATGATTGGGGTCTCATGGAGTCCATTGTGGAAGACTCTACCCAGGGTACTGACCACAGCTACACACTTCACTACACATTTGATAAGCAAAATCATACCATTCCCAACAGTGCAGGCTCAATGCTAGGGGTTATTCATCCAAGAGGAAACATGGCTTTATAACAGATGATTATAATTATCACCAAATATTCGAATTGCTCTGTCGATATATGAATTAATCACTATGAAACAGGCCCGAGTTGCCAAACAGTGAACCTGGAACCCAGCCCCAAGGAAAACATCACAGAGTTTCAGGTCAAGCCTGTCCCCCAGTACTTAAGGGGCTTTTGCAGCACCGGTCCAGGACAGAAGGAGAAGGTCATTCATTCTCAATGATTTCTGGGAAGAATGCCCCTTAGCTTTGTCTGGATCAATCAATCTGTGAGTGTGGCTTCTACTCACTGTAGGGTTGCCATATTGAATACAGAATACTCGGTTAATCTGAATTCCAAAGAAACAGTAAATAATTTTAATATATGTATGTCCCCTGCAACATTTGTTCATTGCAACATAGGGATTCTATTTATACTAGAAAAATTATTTGTTGAAATTCAAATTGAACTGGGCATCTTGTACTTTTATTAGGTAACTCGAATCCAGCTGTGTTCTTAAGTGGTGTCTTGTCTTATCTGGAGGAGATGAGGGTACCAATTGTCTTAATTCTTGTTTTGAAGCACAGAGAGTATTTTTACACAGAAAATGAATGAATCCTTTCTTTGTCCACAGAGGATGGGACAAACGAGAATTCAAAGCATATGATGCCTCAGTTGAATAAAATGACAAATTTACTGAATGCCAAGATGTGCCAACACTGGAATGAATTTCCATGATGCTGGGAGGACTATTTTATTTTATTTTATTATTTTTGAGTCAGAGTCTCACTCTGTTGCCCGGGCTGGAGTACAGTGACACACAATCCTCTCAGCTCTGTTTCCATCTGTGGCTCAGATCACAGCTCACCGCATCCTTAACCTCCTGGGCTCAGGTGATCCTTCTGCCTCATCCTCCCAAGTAGCTGAAACTACAGGCATGAGACACCATGCCCAGCTAATTTTTTGATTTATTGTAGAGAAGAGGTCTCATTCTGTTGTCCAGACTAAACTTGAATTCCTGGCCTCAAGTGAGCCTCCCACCTCGTCCTCCCAAAGTGCTAGGATGACAGGGGAGCCATGTGCCTGGCCTGAGAGGAACTTTAGAAGAAAGTAAGCAAGTGCTCTGCCTCAACTTGAGCTGCCACTGAAATCAATACTACTAAGGGTGAATTTTGAAGGTGATTAATATTCGCAGCCTACACAAAAGGACACAGAGGCCCAGAAGATCTGAGGAACTTGCCCAAGGCCACAGAGCAAAGGAAAGTAGCACGAAATAAGGCCAGGGGTAGGACAGGGTGACGAGTTGGAGGTCTGGACACCTCTTTTCTGGACATCATGATACCAGCAAACATGTGTTGATCATTTACCATGAACCATGCCCTCCACCTTGGAATCAAGAATAGTCAAGTATTCCATTCAATCAGCACAGAGTCTGTTAAGCAGGTATTCGTATGGCTTCATTTTCCAGGTGAAAATGTGACAAGAAGGGCCAGGTGTAACGCCCATTGCAGGCAGCTGGACACCAGATCCCGTGTTCTTAGCCACTCTAAGACAGCAAGGATGTAACCTGCAGACCCACAGACCCACTCAAAAAGGAGGCAGCTTTCAGAAATGGGGCCACTTATCATCCGAACGGGATGGCCAACTTCTCTGGAAAGATCATCAGAACAGGCCCCATCAGCCTATATTCCCACTCATCGGCTGAAGTCATTGGCCCTCCCTGGCCCTATCGCCCACTCCGGGAACACCGGCAGCGTCATCAGGCTCCAAAATCAGGCCACCTCCCTCCTGACTGTGTGGACTTAGATGAGCTCTCTGTTTCCATGGCAATTTGTAAAATGGAGGCCACAGGAGTACCTCACAGGGTCCTTGTGATTGAAATGTGATATCCACGAAAGGCCATGATCACAGTCTCTTGGGATGTAGTATGCGCTCAATAAATGTCAGCCACCAAGCACCGCCACCACCAAGCGCCATCGAGCTAATAGGGAAGTTGTCATGATTCCTGCAAATGAGAAGCCCACAAAGCTCAGGGGGGCCTGATGAAAGAGCAGGATGGTGGTCCCCACCTCTGGGCAGGGGACTGACAGAGAAGAGACCAGAGGTGCAAGCTGCCCAGAATTCTAAAGGTCACTCTCCAGGGAAGCTGCAGTGAGACCAGGAGGAATAGAGGTGTGGTGGCTTGCAAAAGAGGACAGCCCAGAGGGGAGGGGAGCCCCAGGGAACTGCAGGCCCCGAAGTCCTCACAAGAAGCTGGAAGTTGGAAGCTGGTGCGGGGGTGGTTCTCAGCCTTGTGGAGCCTGGTGAAGAGATGATTCCAAAGCTGGAAACGTGGGGCCGCCTCCCTGTGGACAGAGAAGCAGCTCGAGGTGGGCACACGCCGGGCCCAGGCAGAGGCCGCTGCCACCCCATGCCCCTGCCAGGTCCCAAGCCCCAGCCGTCGGGGCAAGACCCTTCACCCGGCTGTGCTCGGGCAAGCGCCGGGACTCTGCGGCACATACGTCTCGCCCTCGATGGCTCAGCATCGGCCCGGCCGGGACGACTTCGAGGCTGGGGCGGGTGCGGCGGGCCAAGTTCACGCCAGCCCCGCACCCACACACCCAGGGCTCGCCCGCCCGCCCTTTGCGCGCCAGAGACCCCCGCGGCCACACGGGGGCGCTGGAGCTCGCCGCGGGCTTCTCCGCGCAGAGCCCGGAGAACAAAGGGCGCCCCGGGACCTCGGCCTCTCTCACCTGCAGCCACCTGCTTCCCGGGCGGCCGGCATCCGGCCCCGCGAAGGGGTTAATTTTTGCTCAGCTCTGCTCTTAGAAATCTGTTAAAGAAATTGCTCCCCCACTGATGGCCTTTCTCCCCAGCCTGGGGACAAAATACAAGAGCTGTGGGACCCTAAAGGGGTTACAGGGTTTGTGGTTTTACGATGTGTGCTGCTCTGTATTCTCTGCTCCTTCCCGAGTTTACCAGGATCCTGGCAGCATCATTTTTCTCCCCTTTGGTTTATTAAAGTGAACTTCTTTTCGCATTCAGACGAAGTAGACACACCCTGGGGAAATCGTGTAACAAACCAAATGCAGAAATCAAGAGAAAAGAGGAAGGAATGCACCGTGGAAACCAGGTCCTTGCAAGGAAAGGTAACTTCACCACACAGCTAAGTTGGCCTTGGCCTAAAATGGCTTTTATTCCCTAACTTTTTTTTTTTTTTTTTTGCTTGGAGTCTCACTCTGTCGCCCAGACTGGAGTGCAGTGGCCGCTCCCGGCCACCCCAGCCTCGACCTGCTGGGCTCCGGCGATTCTTCTGCTCAGCCTTCCAAGTAGCCGGAACTACGGCGCGCGCTACCACGCCCGGCTAATTTTTGATTTATTGTAGAGATGAGGTCTTGCCAAGTTGCCCAGGCGGGTCTCGAACCCGCGGGCTCAGGCAATTCACTCACTTCGGCCTCTCAAAGCGCAGGATTACAGGCTGAGCCACCGAGCCCGGCCTATTCCCTAACTTCTAAATAGACCTCATCAACTGTGTGCAAAGTCTTATGTAAATGTGTTTCTTTGCACTTACCCAGATGACTTCATTAGGAAACCCCCCAAAAGGCCGAGTTCCAATCATCATCAAGTATCTATTGAAGGCTGGTAAGGTACCAAAGCTGCTCAATAAACTGCCCCTATAAGCCAGGCAGTGCCAAGCCCTGGGAATCCAGAGATGGGAAACTCAGCCTGGGCATTTCTGGGTGTTATAATCTGGTAGTCCAAATTAGCCCCTTTCCACCTGAATTGCTGTCCAGGGCCAGTTTCTATTGGACTTTCCCCAAGGGCATGGCTATCTTGGTTCAGCAGGACTTTCTTCCTCTGGGCTTGAGGCTCAGAGTGTACAGCTGTGAGTTTCTGAGGATTTGAGGGAGCAGTAATCCATGCAGAGAGGAATGTAGGGCCCATAGAAACTCCCACGGAGGCCAGGGGCTGCTTCAAGGGGGCCCCAGGATCAGGAGGTGATGCTGTAGGCAAAATCATTTTCATACAGCCAACAGTAAGCATTGTGTTTGCCGAACAAAGACCCATCCTGTGTATCTTCCTCACTGTTCTCATTCTAAGGAGAAAAATTTGCACCCCTAAACCCCACTGGTAATGCAAGATGCTTATCTGGGGCATGGAGAGCCGTCCAGAGATGGTGAGTGCTGGGACCTGGGGAAAGAAGGCAGGATCAGCTCCTGTGGACTTTCCCAACTAAGGAGGTCTTCTTGGAGGACGAGGTGGAAAGCAGGTGGCATTCTCCCGCACAGCCCCGTTACAGCATCTGTTATGGTGAAGTTATCCTATAATAGCTGTCCTGTCCCCATGTGGCTGTTGAACATTTGAAATGTGGCTAGTTCTACTGAGGAGCTGAGGTTTAAGTTTCATTGAATTCTAATTAGTTTAAATAACATTGACTGATGGCTACCGAATTGGATGGCAACAATCCAGGCTGCCACGAATGGGTGGGTGGGACAGACCAGCAAGGACTTCGTCGCTAATCTCATCCGAATTTGGCCCACACTGGCTGAAGCCACCTCCAGAGTTTTTCTGGTGGTGGTGGAAGTGGTCATGATGCACGGAGGGGTGTGGATGAATGAAGGCCATGGAGACTTGCCGCTAAGAAACGACATGCCATCAATTGCCTTTAAGCCCAATGGGCCAGGGATTAGAGGACTTTTCCAGTCGATACCAGTTACTAGCAGACAGAGGTCAGCAGCAGGGTTCCAAGACTATGGTTTCAAAATACCTTGCAGGAATGTTGATTTCCAGTAACACCAGATCGGCCTTCGGTGATGGGAGAATGACAGGCTTCTTTGGTCCTCCAGGTGGAGGCAGGGAATATTCAGAGATCACAGACTCACTTGTCTCTTAAGTTAGAAGGGAGACACTTCATTTATGCAAAAGGGGGTGAGGCCCAGGACGGGCGGGGCCGGGCACGTTCAGCGACTCTCCCAGCGCCACACAGCCCTTGGCAACACTGAGATGAAAACCCTGGCCTTGGGTGCCCCGGCCCAGAGCTACTTCTACTGTCCTATGGGGCGAGTCACACACCTCGAGGCGTGGGGCACTGTGGACTTCACCATCTGGCTGGTTTGGTCCACCAGGTCATTCACCCATTGGTTTCCCTTCAGACGTTCAGATTGACAGACGCCAGGAGCTAAAAGGAGGAACTTGTCTGTGGCCCTGGGGTGGCACAGGGGCAGTGTCGAGGCCAGAGTTCATCATGTCTTCCACTATACTTTCTCCCAATTTTTTATTGCGAAATTATTTAAAAACTCGGGGGGGGGGGAAACTCGGAAAAGCTGGAAGAATAGCGCAATATGCAATATGTTCTGTCAACTACATAGTATGGAGAGTTACCGTTTTGCCATATTTGCTTTATCTAGTTATATGTTTTGTTTGTGCCCTTTTACCTTGGGTCACTTGCAAGTAAGTTGCAAATGTGAAGACATTTAATCCCTTAAACTTTGGCATGGATCTCCTAAAAATACAGAAGATTGCCCACAAGGCCAAGCAAGGCAGAGTCTTGTCTTGATTTCTCATATGCAAGCCTTAGTAATTCTTAAGAATTTTCCATTTCCATTCATCTTTATATCAATAAGAATCATTAACAGAAAGATAAGAATAATTCTAGCAACCACAAATTGGCCCTTAATTCTTCCCTTATTTTGAAGACCATGCAAATTCAGCTGATGAAACCACAGATGTGTGAAAGGGGTGTCTAACAATCTCATGCACTGATGATGCTCCTGAACTTGAAGGCAGTAATAACCGTCACACAAATTCTTCTTCGAGCACTCGAAGGAGAATTGGGCTGAACCCATGGTGTGTGATAACTTTTCTCTGGAACTAGTAACGTTTTGGGAGGCAACGAATGCTACTCAAAATATCTCAGTTAAACATGGAGAGAAATCATCTCAAAAGAGCCCGGCCACCTAGCATTGGGTGAGTGAGACTGACCTGTCATGGTTGATTTGCTCTAGTGGCCACTGGTGTGAACCTTAGCCTGGGCAGGAACACAGACTTCTGGGTGTCCCTGCCATTAACCAGTAGGGTGGCCCTCTGCCCATTGCTTCCCTCTCTCTGTGTCCCGCTGTCCTCCCCTGTAGAACTCAGGGGTCAAGCCTGCTTTATGATTTAACATGTGCCTCCTCACCTTGGGGCCTAGGCTCCTTCGGAAGACCAACATGTGTCAATCGAGCCACTCGGAAAGGCAGGAAATGGTCAGAGCAGGACACAGTGACCTTGTAAATTTTTTAGATGCTCCTTACAGTTTTAAAGAAGCTCTTTCCTTGGGACAATTGTGTCTTCCCTATCTCCTAGCCATTTAATAGGGTCACCAAAAGGATTACACGAGTTAGGACGAGATAAGCACTCACTCATTCTTATTCAGATGCTTCTTGTGGGTTTAAAGAAGCTCTTTCCTTGGGACAGATGTGTCCTCCAGTGGAAAAAGAGCCTTCTGCCTGACACTACCCTCACCGCTTCATGGACCACTGCTGGGGAGCCTTCCATTTGGATGGCCATTTATACGACTCAGACTGTTTGACATGTCTTCTCAGGTGGGTCTTGGTAGAAGTCGGCAGGCTGTCCAGCTGGGCCGGTGGGGGTGTGGAGGAATGAGGAGTTCAACAGTGATGACTCCAGACTATTAAAACCAGGTGCGTAATAATAGTCAGGTATTGTAGCGCTGGCAGGTCTAAGTTCTTTGCTGAATCACTTTCGTCCAGTAGTTCCAGGTGCTGGGAATAACTCAGTAGTCTCTCCTCATCCTCAGGGATCCATGCCAAGGTCCTCAGTGGATGCCTGCAACCGTGGATAATACTGAACCCTATAATTCCTATGTTTTTTTCTATATGTTCATACCTATGATAAAGTTTAATGTGTAAATTAGTAAAATATTAACAACAAATAATAAAATAGTACAATATAACAATATACTCTAATAAAAGTTATGTGAATGTGGTCTTTCTCGCTCTCAAAATATCTTATTGTACTATACTCACCTGTTTGGCTGTGGTTGACCTCGGGTGACAGAGATCGAGGGTAACTGAAGCCGTGGAAAGGGAAATTGCATATAAGGGTGGCTAAGAATACTCCTAGAAAACACATTGCCTTTCCCACGTGCCGAAGAGGTTCTCAAAACCGTGAGGAGTACCTAAATGTCTAAGTGTTGTCACATCCCAACTCATCTAATCCTTTTAGTGACCCTGTTAAACAGCTGGAGAGATAGGAACGATTATTTTCCTTATTTTACAGCTGAGAAAATAGGAGACTCAGAGGACTTAAGTAATTGGCTTGAGGTCGCACAGCCATTGAGTGAAGAGAGCCACACTCAGTCTTTTACCTTAAGAAAGCAGTGCAGCACTCGGCGAGACCTCATCTCTACAATAAATCAAAAATTAGCCGCGCGCCTGTAGTTCCAGCTACTTGGAAGGCTGAGGCGGAAGGATCGCCAGAGCCCAGCAGGTTGAGATTGTGTGGTGGCCGGGAGCGGCCACAGCACTCCAGTCTGGGTGACAGAGTGAGACTCCAAACTCAAAAAAAAAAAAGAAAGAAAGCAATGCCCTTTGCGGCAAAATAAGATGGTACTTTCAGGACTGTGTCTCCAGGGAAGTCTTGGTTTTGGGATTCAAGCCCAGTTCTAAGTTTAGAACCATCAAAGAGGTTCAGTAGTGGAATCAACGATTTTGCTTCAGTTAAATGCCATAAGCTCCCGGAAGATGGGCCCCGAGCTGTCAGGGGATCCAGCCCCTCCCTGCGTCCAAGGAGTAAAGACTCTTAACCACAGTCCTTGGACTATTCTACATCCCTCTGTTTGAGTGTTTCTTTTGTGCGGTGGGCATCATTGAGATGTAGCTCAAAGAATGAAACCCCTGGTGCTGCAGGGAGCTCGGATCTCCACACTGGAAGGACACACGAGCACTTAATGTCAGCAGCTTTATTCATCTAACTTTTCTATAGGGCGAAGGAACAGCCACCCATTAAAAAACAAATTATTAAAAGAGAAATTCCAAATCTTTTAAGGAGGGGGCCGCGGCAGCAAGGGTTCCCACCCCCTTCCCTTTCTCTTCCCGTAGCCAATGGACCAGCAGCACGATTTGTTTCCTGAAACTTTGGGGCATCGGAGTTCTGGTGTCCTCGTTTTTCTTCCTTCCCATTGATGTATCATTACTAGGGTGAAAAAAGAAGGGCGTCTCGAGGGCTTTTGTAAAAAAAAAGGGTGACTACTCAAGACATTCTGCAAAGGGGGGAAAATGGCAAAGAAAAGGGGCCTCAGGAGGGGGTGGAGGGGCTGTGAATGTAGCCTTGTCTGGCGGGTCTTTCAGCTGAAACCTGGTACTGGCGTTCGCCGTTCAGTTCAAACTGTCACCTTTAGTTCTTGCTGCCTTTTCTGCCCCTGCCCCAGAACCTCAACAGATTGGGGCTTATTTACCTATTCACACTGGGCCGTGGAAGCTCATTAATAGGCTTATTAGCAATACCATTCATGGGAGGCCATTGACAAAAGGGGTTCCAGCCACTTGAAGAGGGAAGAGAAAAAAAAAACAACAAAAAAAACTGCAAAGAGATTATTTTCTCATTCAGAAACCTCGCTGGTGTGAAGGCTTTCCTGGACCGTCTGAGGTCACTTGAAGACTAAACATGATGACAGAATTGATTTTTAAACATAATTCCAAACACACTTTTGCTTTTCTCAAAACTGGAAAAAAAAAACGGCTGTGGGTCTGTGGAGCTTCACTCACTTAAAAATTAGCACTCTTAAGGGAATGAGCGACTTTTGATGGATTGGTGTCTTTCCAGCTCTGCAGAGAATAAACTCTGCAAACTGTGCCCCGGACATTAATGTAGGTGTTCTTATTTGTCATTTTCGGTGGAAGGCTTCCTTCCCATTCAGTGTGCATAAAGCTGTTGATGAATGGGGGGTAGGGACAGTGGCTTCCTGCACCATTAATTTATGTGAGAATGTGTTAACAGCATTTTCAATGACTAATGGATGCCGTGCAGGAGGCGAAAGGAATCTGTCCAGAGACACGGGAGTTTCCCATTGATGGGGAATATAAAGATGTAAGTGCCAGTCTCTGAGCAGGCCGACATTCATCCAGCTCCCCTTTTGGAGAACTTGGAAACACATTGGTTTGGTCAGAACAACCCAGGTGCGAGTACATGGCTGGGTGTCACCTGGCTGAGGTGTCTGCTAACTGATAGGCTCTGGGACTGGTCCAGATCTGAGGACTTGACCAAAAGCATACTCCTTCCGCCAAGCACACAGATGAATAATTCTGCTTGAGGATTGGACTATTTTTGCTGTTAAATTTCCAAGATGTAATTTCATGCCTTTTGCCTGAGGCATCTGAGTGGATTTTTTAAGTATACTGTGTAAAAGTTCTCTATGCTGTATTGTGCGTAAAGATGATTTTTCTAATCATGTGGCACCTTGAAGAAAATATTTTTGTACATGGTATGCTGTGTGCAATGTTACTGGCCCAGGTGCAATTGCATTTCTCAACGCAGGAAAAGGCGGTTTTCCAGGTCAGGTTTGTTCTCAATGTTCCATCCATCTTCAGGCCTCCAAAGGATTCTATAGCACTTCCAGGTTTCGTGACCTTTTCTAAAGAACAATAATTAATGTTTTTTAATCTACATGGTCTTGAACTTAAGCACAAGTGCTCAGGAGCTGGATGAAAAAGGAGGGAGAAAAAATGTATTTAAAATAAATTATACTAAACTTACAGTCTGGTGAAAAGGTAAGCGGAAAATAGGAGCTTTAACCAGTTACAGCTTAGTGTTCAGTTGAAAAATTGAATTTTGCACTTAAGATTTTGAATTTAAGATTCAGAGAAAGAGAGAAACTGCTTTGCACATGGTCATGCAGCTGCTGATGGCAGAGTTGAGTCTCGTTTCTTTTGAATTTCTTTTTATTAATCCAGATGCATATCACTAAACAACACCTGTTTTGTTGTTGTGCGTGAAGTTTTTGGCTTTCTCTGAGAGAGCCACATTCAAAGTCAGGCTCTGCCAGGAGCCAGGTGTGTGACCCCGGGCAAGTTACTTAACCTCTCTGATTCTCATTTTCCTTGTCAGAAACGGAGACCATTGCTCTGCAGGGCGGGTGTGACGATTCGACAGAATCACCGGCCTCCTGGGCCCGGCCCAGAGTAGGGCCTCCACAGCCCTCTTCTTCGCTCTCATACGTATTGCCTAGAAGGCCAGAAAAGGGCAACGTCGTCCCGCAAGCGTTCCGCAGGTGTCTCCTCCCCTCCCACAGCGGCGGTGGCCACACCTGTGCCCCGCCGAGCCGCGAGGCGCGTCGGAGCGTCTCCCTCCCGCGGGGAGGACGGGGGCGAGGCTCCG
>NW_007252613.1:177037-177414 GCF_000164805.1 Carlito syrichta
AACGCCGGCGGGCGCCGTCCGGCCAGCCGGGCGCCTCCCTGCGCCCCGGAGCGGACGGGCCGCGGGCCGGGTCCCCGAGGGCCGTCTCGGGGCACCTCGCCCCGGCGTCCAGGGCGCCCCTGGCTCGTGGGGCACCCTCGTTCGGGGAGGGAGCCGCTCGGGCCGGGTGGTGACATCCTCGTGGGGGTGGCGATGGCCGGGGATGGCGCTCCTGGGGAGGCTGCGGCCCCGGCTCCCCCCTTTGGCTGCCGTCGGGCTGGAGGGAGCGCAGCGCGCCCGGGGCTAGGGGGCGAACTGGACCGACTTTTCCTAGTCCTCCCGCCTGCTCCGCCGCAGCCGCTCGGAGATGTCGAAAGCGCCGGCGAGTGCTGACTTGC
>NW_007252613.1:177517-216150 GCF_000164805.1 Carlito syrichta
TCCCTTGCAGACGGTTCTCCAGACCTTCCTCTCTTCCAATTCAATGAAACCTACGCTTAAAGGCAGACCTGCTTGCAACCGGGGCGCCCATTATGTGTTTGGTGTGAAATGCTATCAACATTTAAAACTGCTTTGTCCCCCTGGTCCCAAATCCCAGTAAATCTTCCACCGGCCTCGACTCATTTTCATCTGAAAAGCCTGTTTAGTTTGAATAGAAACGCAATCAGGCGCTCCTCTCCCTCTCCCTGGAATGTCAATTAAAATGCAGATTTCTCTGAGCGCTTTAGCGCCCCGAGAAGGGGGAGAAAAACGGGATACTCCAGGCAAACTAATGAAAGAAGAGCTGCGGTGAAACGGGGTGGGATGGGGGGCACCCCCAAGCTGCTCAACGGTGCTCACGGGATTGCAGGTATTAACTAGGAGGGGGTTGTGGTCCTGGGTTATCTTGTGTTTTTTGAGATTTCAGTTTGCTGAGCAATTTTACTCCTTTAGACTTGACCTCTTGACAGCTCCCTCCCCTGCTCAGGCTGGGGAGAAGCTGGGAGCCCTTGAGCGAGGAGCTGCGTCTGCATTTGGGGGAGCCCGGCACTGTTGACTTTTCTGGTGTGAAATATACACAGGAAAAAAAAACCCCAAATGCCAGGTGTTCTGTGTAGACCAGCAGTAGTGGACAGATCACCCCTCAGGTACAAGCCCAGTGCCGCGGTCACCGTATTGGCCTGCCTGCCTTGGACATAAATTGAAGAGCCCAGCGCCGGCCTGGCTTGGGGGCCACTACCCAGCCAGGCTCTTCCCGCTGTCATTTTGCCTGTCTTTGGGGGCAGGCTTGTGCCGAGGTGAAAATGGTCCAGGGGGCGGGTGGCGGTGAAGAGCCATCCATCAGAGGGAGGGTGACAACTCCGTGCGCAGGCTGAGAAGAGAGTTCCCTTTCAAGGGGAAAAATAAACACACTGGGGCTTTCACTGGCGCTCAGACTCCAGGAAGGATTATGGTATTGAAGGCAGGAAGCCGGGATTGTGGCCGCCAGCGGCATGCTGGGCCTGTGTTCCCAACACCGAGCCTCGGGACCTAATTATCCTGCCTAGGAGGTCGCACCATACTTTTGTCCACTCGGGTGATGAACTGCATCAGGAACTGCGCAGACCTGTGCCTTAAGGACTCCGCCTTCCAGAGTTTGGGGAGGGGGCTGCCGTGGGGCCTGGACATGCCTGAAATGCAAGTTTCTAGTGCAAGCTGCTGGGGGTGGCGGAATGACTTGAGATTCAACGGTGGGCTCTGTCCACCCTTCTCCGCTGGGCAGGGGCAGGTGGACGAGGTGGCTGGGGAAGCAGCCTGGGGCGAGACCTCCGTGCGGATTGAGGATTGTTCCTGAAGCCGTGATACATGTAGAAAATTCCCCTGCATTCTGGAAATGCTTAGTAAATCAATCAGAATGTTTGTGTACTTTCCTCCCACATGTATGTAGAAATAGGTTTGGAATTATCTTTTGAGGCTCCTGAGTTTAAGAGAGAAGAAGGGAGGGGAATCCTTCAAGCAATTGGAAAACAGCAGCCTGAAAAAGCACATGCGCACGTCTTGTTTCTGCTGTGAATTAACACCGTTTCACCTGTGCTTTCTTGGAAGCTGAGGTTTTCTTTATTTCTCCCTTGGGAATGGTGCAGCATCCTCTGCCCTCACCCATTTTAATCTTCAGTTAAGGCTAAAAGGAGCACTTTTTTATGACAGAGCTTTGGGAGGCTCCAGGAGTGTTGAAATCCTATGTCATAATTGGAAACATCAAGTGGGTATGCAAAGAGCGTGGAGTTGAGAGGTTTTTGTATTAAAGCTCTCTCCCCCACCCCAATCTTATAAAATGTGGTTTATTCCTGCGCTTCACAGAATCTGAAGCCCGAAATTGATGTTGCCTTTTCTTGTGACTGCTGTAATCAAATTTTCTAAAGTTGGTGCCATTTTGACCCTATGCTTAGTCACTTTGGATACCAAATGAATTTAAAGTTATTTGGAATATTTTAACTTTATTGGAAAATTCTCTGTGCCTTGGATCAAGTGGGTGAACAGATAGTAAGTTGAGCGTTCCCTTGAACTTCTTAAATTGTAGCCATTAGTTCAGCATATTGAAAGTTACTGGTCCAATCACATTCCACGAGTATAATTTACATATCATCATCATTATTAGCACATGCCTACATTATTCATTAAGGCTCCTATCCACTCTGTTTCTTAACCCCCTCTACAGAGGCTGAGGACATTTAGTAGGCCTGGACTGCCATGTAGTCACAGAGTGAAGGGAAATGAGGCTTCGAATCCGTTTTCACATCAGCTGCTTTGAATGTATTGCGCTTCCTTGGCGAAAGATTGCAGTACTCTTCTGCATTTGGAAATGAATCCTGACAAGTGGAAACTGGTGGGAATTTTTTGTAGCCTTCTTGGGATTCTTTAAATTTTGCTGGCCTCCTTTTTTCCTGAGAACTACAGGGAGGGTGGAAGAAACCGCTCAGCTCCAGCCCAGCAGAAACACAGGTCTGTGAGCAGACGCCTCCACAGTTTAGCCCTCTGAAGCCCAGTTGGACTTGGAGAAGTTAACGAGGTTGGTTATGCCAGCCCGAGCATTTTTAACTTGCTTTTGTAGTTGCCCTTGAAACTGAGGTCATGTTGCTTCTGCTTTTTGAGGGCGGTGGAGGCGATAGTGGGTGGTAGAAGAAGCACACGTCTTCTCACTGAAGTGGCCGTGTGTATCTCTCGGAGTCATGTAACTAACTATTCTTTTATCTCAGTGTTTCTTGAAAGTATGCTTTAAAAAAAATTAGCCTAGCACGTCTTGTGGACCAGCATGGTAGAGTCACCTGGGACTCTGAGGTGAGGATGGAAGACTTTGCAGATAATGAAAAAGAACTCTGTTTGCACACGTTGGAGAGGCCGAAAAACAGCTTTATCCCACTTGGGTTTAAGTGAATTGGCATTGGGGAAGATTCCACTGATTCGCCGAATCTCTTCTCTTTAGTGACTGCAGCAGCCGCAGCGGCAGCACCTCAGTCCCTGAGCCCATCGTGGGCTGAAAGCATTGCTGGCTGTCCATGCTCCTGGAGGAAGTGTGCAGATGGGATTAACGTCCACATGGAGATATGGAAGAGGACCGGGGATTGGCACTGTAACCATGGTCAACTGGGGTCGCTTCGTCTGCCTGGTCGTTGTCACCATGGCAACCTTGTCCCTGGCCCGTCCCTCATTCAATTTAGTTGAGGATACCACCGTGGAGCCGGAAGGTAAGTTATTGGACTTTCAGGGTACCTAGTGTGCTTTGGGATTTGTCTGGGGGAAGTGGTACTTTACATTAAGGCCTGTTTTAGAATCAGCTGCTTTTGCACTGTCTGTAGATGAGACTTCTAAGAGCAAAGGATAGTGGTCTCTCAGCTCCCCTCAGGGCAGAGATGATGAGAAAATGTTCTTTGCTGCAACGCTGCAGGCAGAACGGTGTATAGTTTGCTGGTTTCTTGGTGTGCGTGTTTCTCTGTGCAGGGTGAGGGAGGCGGCAGCAGTTTGCCTTTATCCAGTGCCCGGGAGAACTGTGAAGGGGCAAGTCTTGGAAAGATGAATGCCATCTATAGTCTGCTGCAGTAGTGTTCTCACTGGGGGAGATTTTTGCCTACAATGTAAAGAATTGCTATTTTCTGACAAAAGGAACCACTAAGGGAAATTGCCAACATCTGAAATGCTGACGTCTTATTTTCATTGTTTAAGGAGAAAAGAAGGTTCTGAAGTTCAGCACAGAGAGGGAGGCTTGACACATTAGATTTTTTTTTTTTAGTCATTGTAATTCATAATACTTAGGCAATGCATCACAGAGTGGCAGATTCTATTTTAGGGAAACTTGGAAGTGAATATACCAGGGGGTCTCCCACATCTCTGAGAACTGCCAGATCTCATAGGGCTTGCGCTGGTGTTTCAGTTTTGGAAATTTAATTTTAAAGGTATAAGTCCTGTTGTGAGGGCTACACGAGGCTGAAGTGTTCAGCTGGGCAGCTTTGGAACCTCTCTCCCTGTCCTTTGGAGACAACGTTAGCCAAGCCTCTACTTGGTGCTGCATTGAGATCTGTCATCAGTAGGGAATATTGGTAGCTGAGTTATTTTTTGAGTGGTAATCCGAGAATAAAACGGCAGATCCCAGCACTCATCGCCGCTTAATGAACCTGTTTGCTGAGAGTCCACCTGGTGCCTGCCTGGCTTTGGGAGCCGGCCGCAGTCCCGAGTGGTGTCTGGGGTCAGCCGAGCTGCTCGGAGAACGCATCCCGCACGTGGCATGAATGAGCAGCACGTTCACCCAGAGGGGCAGGCTGGTAGAGGACAGGAAGCCCACCTCCGTAGCCCGACAAGGACCGTTTGGGAAGGAAGACTGTGTTCTGTCTCAGATGAGAGCTCTGAGAGACGCGGCTCCTCTGGAAGACCCCGTGCAGGCGTTGTTAAAGGATAAGCCACCTGAAGCAATCATGTGAGACTAGGGAATTTCTTGTTACATGGAGACATGGTGGCTTTATAATGAACAGGTATGGTGACATCTTTTCTTCCACACGTCTCTGGGAAGGGACTCAAGTAGGAGTTTGTGTCTGAGGCTTGTATAGGCTATCGCTACAGACTGATCATAGAACTGCCTCTTTTTGACTTGTGCTGGGGCATCAGGACGATTGTAATTTGCAACAGTGATGCATTTTTTAAAAGGGCTTAGCCGGGCTCGGTGGCTCAGCTTGTAATCCCGCGCCTTTGGGAGGCTGAGGTGAGCGGATTGCCTGAGTCCGCAGGTTCGAGACCCGCCTGGGCTGGCGAGACCTCATCTCTACAATAAATCAAAAAATTAGCCGGACGTGGTAGCGCGCGCCTGTAATTCCGGCTACTCGGAAGGCTGAGGCGGAAGGATCGCCGGAGCCCAGCAGGTTGAGGCTGCGGTGGCCGGACGCACTCCCGTCTGGGCGATAGAGTGAGACTCCAACTCAAAAAAAAAAGAAAAAAAAAAAAGGGCTTAATGTGAGAGGGATAAAGCTCCAGCTTCTGAAAGTCATGCCTGTACTGCTTTAATTTTGCTAATAATTAAAATGGATATTTCCCTAATTGCTGGTTTTCCCTTGAGTGCATGGCTCAGCACAAACTGAGGAAGCTGAGCTGGGATTTCCTGCAATGTGGGCTTCAGGAACGGCCCAGGTTAGGGAAAAACTGTCATTTTTCATTTGGCTTTTCAGGGCAGCGATATTGTGAGTTTATTTCAACATAAAGTATAAAATGGTCCTGGAGGATTTCTTTTACCGTATTAATTATTGAAGGAAGTTTAAAATATGTGTGTATATGCAGGGAGAGAGGCAGGTGAGGTAGAGAGGGAAGAAACAGTGGAAAGGGACCAAGTCTCCCCTACAGGTCTTTGTGTAAGAATTGATATCCTGACGGGTACGATGGCTCACACCTGTAATCCCAGCACATTGGGGGGCAGAGGCGAAAGGATTGCCTGAGCCCTGGGATTCGAGACCAGCCTGGGCAACTTGGTGAGACTTCATCTTTACAATAAATCAAAAAATTAACCGGGCGTGGTGGCGCATGCCTGTAGTTCCAGCTACATGAAAGGCTGAGGCAGAAGGATCCCCAGAGTCCAGGAGGTTTAGGCCGCGGTGACTGTGAGCGTGCCACGGCACTCTAGCCTGGAGTGAGACTTTGACTCAAAAAAAAAAAAAAAAAAAAAATTGATATTCAACAATGTGAGTATTGTTGAGAGCAGATCTTCCCAAATGGGGATCTGTGGATTCATGTAGGGGTCAGGAAGGAGGTCCACAAAGTCCCTGAAATTGTTGGTAGTATTTTGCAAATGTTCTTTTGTGCATTTTTCTGGGTTCATAGTTTCCATGAGGTTTGCATCCAGAGCTGTGAGTCATTAGAAAAAATGAAGGTGGTTTAGAGAAAGTTGTGAAACCCCATAAAGAGAAGGCTTTGGAACAGCATACTTCCCTGGACCTCAGTTTCCCAGTACATAGTATTGTCGTCATTGTTTCCCGGTGCGTAGTATTGTCGTCATTGTTCCCAGTGAGCTGGGAACGTGGGCCTTCCCAGTCCTGTGCACTGGCTTTGCCAGTTGCCACGGTGTCAAGATACAGCTAGGCTTTTGGGGACAGTTGAGAAGAAAGATGCTGCTGGATCCCTTCGTGTTTCCAGGCAGCTATGTTTGCTTGTGGGGTCCACATGTCCCTTGTCTGCTAGTCCAATATTGGCAACTGATTTGAGCCCCAAGACCAGTTCTTCTGTTGCAGGAGTTTTGCTTTGGTGTCAGAGGTGATTAGGAAGGTAAATGAATTACAGATGAGAAAGGCGTTTTTTTGACAACTACAAGTGGGTTGAGGTTGAGGCTCTGTGCTGGCCAAGCGGTGTACGTGTGTATCCCCATTCATCTGTCCTCCATGCTTAGCATAACTATGGCTTTGGCTAATAGTAAGCTCAACCCTGACCTTCTATTGCACGAAGTCTTATCTTGGAAGGCTTTTTGGTTTGCTAACTTGGGAGCTCAGTTTAAATAATGTCTATGTACAGGAGAAAAATGTGACTGAGAAGTCCTGGAGGAAGTCTGGGTCCCAACACTAGAGGATCCTTTTCTTTCGGCCCTTTTGGTTTTGTACAAGCATCCTAGCTTTGTACAATATCGTATTATGTCATATATCATATCACATATCATGTCATAGCATATCATTTGTCTACTGGGCACTTGTTGAAGTAGTAACAGTGGGGTTGGGTCTACTCAATTGACTTAAGAAAACAATCTCCAGAAGATATTAGTTTTTAATATTTCAGATTAAATATGATTCTTTCCATTGGTCATTCATTATTAAAGGGGACCAGCAGGAGGGTGTAAATACAGTTATTGAGTCAGAGGAGGACAGTTCTCATTGCCAAGTACTATTTTGTTGATTAATATTCTAAATATTTAAAGTATAGTCAAGCTTGAGTACCCTGAGAGGAGGCAACTCTTACTTTCTGATTCTTCCTGCCATTGTCACCTACTCTGTTAATTAAGTCATTGTTGACATTAACGGCATCTTTGTTTATCTTTGTTTATGTCAGCCCAGTAGGAGCTAAAATAAAAGGGTTTTCCCAGCCAAAACTCTTAATTACTTTCCCACCCTTCATGAAGTGTGATTCTGAAAAGCATTGACCTGGGAAAAAAGTAGTTTGTGTGCTTTTTTTAAAGCCAGTTTTTTTGGGCAGTTTTTTGAGAGGTGATGCTGCCCTGGACCATTGTGAGTTGGTCCAAAGTTCAGTAGCAGAGAAGTTGAGGGTGGGATCTGCATCCTCCCTAAGAGACCTCCCTAAGTCAGATTTTTCCAGTATGGGTTAAGTTCTTTGTTAGAAGTATCGTAAATGCCATAATACCAGCCATACGCATTTAATTGCCAGTTAAAAGGAAAGAAAAGAAAAAAGAATATATCCGCATACCAAGAGTGAATTATTTAAAATAATCTTCTGTTTTGTATTATCTGCATCTTTGTTCCTCAGTATGAGTGTTAATATTTAAGAGTTGACTGTAACCCGATAGTTAGCTTAGGAACAAGGACTTATTCTTGGTCAATTAAACCAAATGCAGACTTATGCAGTTAAATACACAATGAAGTACACATTCTTTATTAGTATATAAAGTATTTCACAATTCATAGACAAAGAGCTGTGTTTAATATTACTTCTAGAGCAGAAATCTGGCAAGCCCAGAGAACTGGTATTTGTATCATTTCCCTACTGGCTCTCTCTGATTCAGATTTGGGGTGTGTGTGCTTGTGTGTGTTGTGTGTGTGTGTGTGTGTGTGTGTGTGCGCGCGTGTGTGTGTGTGTGTTTATTTTGACCTGTTCAAAGCTTGGACACCTACTATGCAAGAAACCCCTCTACCAGGCTGTAACTGAAGGCTTGTTCCTTTGTCTGTTGGACTCAGTTGAGGGTGAGAATTCAAATAACCATAGCAATCCAGTATGAGATATTTCTAATATCAGTCAAACTTGAATGAATAATTACATGGTTATGTAAAATAACTAGGGTAGTTTTAAACTGGAATAGTTTTGTTTAATGTTCACATTTTCAATAAAATATATCCACTAGCCCTCTAGCTTGCAGACTCTTGTTTGTTTGGATGTTTATTTAACCAGGGTAATTGGTTTTTTTTTTTTTTGCTTCCAAATGTTTTATTTATTTATTTTTAATTATTTTATTTTTAAGATGTGGGGCACAAATGAGGGTTAGGTACATACATGGTCATCATACAGGCAAAGTGTGGGTACCCTTATTGATATTATGTGCCCCCTCCTCCCCTGGCAGTGTCCCACTACTGCCAATCCCTTTCTTATGGTATTATGATAAATGTTCAAGGTTCACTTATGAGTGAGTACATGTGGTACTCAGATCTTTGTTTCTGTGAGAAATCACCGAGTATTATAGACTCCAGTTCCATCCAGGTCGCTGCAAAGTTCATAATTTTGTTTTTCTTTATGGCTGCATAATATTCCATCGTATAAATGTACCACATTTTCTTTATCCAGTCCACTTTCGATGGGCAGCATGGTTAGTTCCATGTTTTTACTATTGTGAATAATGCTGCAATAAACATGTGTGTGCAGGTGTCTTCATTATAGAGTGATTTGAGTTCCTCTGGGTATATTCCCAGAAGGAGGATTGCTGGGTTGTATAGAAGGTTAATTTTCAGATTTTTTTTAGAAATCGCCACACTGTTTTCCACAGAGGTTATACTAGTTTGTATTCCCACCAACAATGTAAAGGTGTTCCCTTTTCCTCACAACCTCTCCAGCATCTGTTGTTTTTTGAGTTATTGATGATGGCCGTCCTGACTGGAGTTAAGTGGTATCTCAGAGTGGTTTTAACTTGCATTTCTTTGATGATTAGTGAGCCTGAGCATTTTTTCACGAATCTGTTGGCTGCTCATATATCTGCTTCTGAGAAGTGTCTATTCATATCTTTTGCCCATTTTTTAATAGAGTTGTTTGCTTTTTTCCTTTCACCACGTTTGGGTTCCTTGTAAATCCTAGGTGTTAGGACTTTGTCAGAAATACAGTTGACAAATATTTTTTCCCATTCTGTGGGCTATCTCCCCACTCTCTTGATGGTGTCTTTTGCTTTGCAGAAGCTTTTCAGTTTATCTATCTTACCTTGTATGGCATTCACTTTTTTAGAGTTGATCAGGACTTGGTTGCCTATTCCAATTTCCTACATTTTCTTCTATGAGTCTTATAGTTTGTGGTTTTACATTTAGGTCTATGATCCATTAGAGTTGATTTTTGTGTATGGAGATAGGTAGGGATTTTGTTTCAGTCTTCTGCCTGTAGTCAGCCAGTTTTCCCAGCACTATTTACTGAATAGGTTCTCCTCTCCCTATTGGTTGTTGGTGAATAGCCAGGGTGTAATTGCTAAGACTCCCAGCCAGTCTGCCTCCTTCCCTCCCTCCCTCCTTTCCTTCTTTCTTTCTTTTTTTTTTCTTTTCAGTTGAGGTTTCACTCTGTTGCCCAGGCTGGAGTGCAGTGGCATAGTCACAGCTTATCATGACCTCCCAGGCTCAGGTGATACGTCTGCCTTAGTTTCCCATACCAACTCACTTTCATTGGAGTCTAGCTTACTTTTACATTTCCATTTTAGCTAATTTTAGTTATTAAAGGAAAACGTGGGAAATTGATTTTGGGGTGCCTGCCTGTTAAACGAGATAGGATACCCAGCATGCATGCTCCTTTCCCCTATACTGGTTTGATTCTTAGCAAGGTTACTGTCTTGGTAGTTAGTTCAGAAGTTTGGAAGTTTTTCAGACTCTGCCACCCACAAATAATTATGATCCAGTAGGTTTTATGCAACTGTGCAAAAATGCCCATGGTCTTTATTCTTAATTTTTTTCCTTGAGAGATGACTTTAGCTTTAGGTTTTGCATTCTTGTTGTCCCTTTGCTGTATCCCAAGTGATATTTAGAGATGGCTCTACTTTCTCAGCTTTTCTAGCTTGGAAGTTCTTAGTGTTGCTTACTGTACCACATCTTTACCATACCATCTTCCTTCCTAACTTGTTTAACTGACGATGATGGTATCGAAGGCTATGTGTGCCTCAATAGTGAGGCTGACGTAAGGGCAGAAAGTTTATTCTGAGCTGAAGAGGTGAGTTTCTGAGCAATCAGGCTTTAGCATCATTATGTCCAGGATGATTTTGTCAAGGAGGAACAAACTTCTGACTCAGAACTCGGCTCTTGAACTTGAGTTTTTAAAGCTACATATAACTCGGGTTCCATTTTGGGAAAAGTGTTGATCTTCGTAGGAAACCTTAGGCTGACTTTTTGGCAGCCTTAATTTTCTACAGACTGGTCCCTTTTGCTAACCCAGATAGACCTGAAGTGACCCTGCCAGGTTGTAGCTCTGGCTTTCTTGATTAGGGAATGTGAGGAGATAAGGAAGGGGGTCTGAGGTCAAGTTCTTCAAAGGAAAGGTCTGGTTGATCAAGATGCTGACTGTGTCACTGTGAGGATCCTTCACATCTTAGAGGCGTCTCCTTCTGAAATTGACAAAGGCAACAGTTTTTACAAGTTTCTCCTCCCTTGCTCCAATCTGTTGTTACCCCTTTTTAGGACATGATAGAAAACCCCAAATGATAGCCCATCAGTGGTGTGTGGTGGCCTTAGACTTTAACTGTCTTTTGTTTATATAACTTTGAGCGCTTACCATTTATATATTCATTCAAAAGGATATTTAATTATTGGGACAAATCATGGTTGTTCTTGAAGAGTGTGTGTCAAGTAAAATAGGTAAACTTTAGATTTTTGGTAATTTTTGTTTTGGGAAGCTTGCACAATGGTGGAGTTTTAAGATGTTGGATGTGTCATTTATTTCACTTTGGAATTCATAAGTAATTCATTGTGGGCTTTTGCCATGTCATGTGACTCCTGAAATTTTAAAATTCTTTTTGACAGCACTGAGTCAGGGAACTAAACTATGGTATATTCTTTCCTTTAACCCCTTGTCCAACTAAAGAATAGTAAATTCCAAGTCATTTCTGAATGGAATGCACAGATATACAATTTCAGGTTATGGTGAACATGTTTTATGAGGAGGCTAAAAATAGCTTATAAGAAAAATGCTGATAGATTCAGTATAAAGAAGAGGGGACATATTTATTTGTGTGACTTATGTAGCACCTTTCTGTGAAACAACTCAGTTCTGAGCGCTAACATTAATAAACTCTATATAAGCCGGCCTCGGTGGCTCAGCCTGTAATCCCGCGCCTTGGGAGGCTGAGGTGAGTGGATTGCCTGAGCCCGTGGGTTCGAGACCCACCTGGGCAACTTGGCGAGATCTCATCTCTACAATAAATCAAAAAATCAGCTGGGCATGGTAGCGCGCGCCTGTAATTCTGGCTACTTGGAAGGCTGAGGCAGAAGGATCGCCGGAGCCCAGCAGGTCGAGGCTGCAGTGGCCGGGAGCGGCCACAGCACTCCAGTCTGGGTGACGGAGTGAGACTCCAACTCAAAAAATAAATAAATAAATAAACTCTATATAAATTGTCATGATTCTTTTCTAACCCTAGAGAGCCTATGTTACTATATGTAACCTTTTTTTACACATGACAGTTTGCTGTTCATCATACATGACCAATTAGATGTTTTAAAAGAATCCAGACATTGAAAAGGCCAATGTGTGTGTATGGCATGTGTGCTGGGAGGACATGTGCTATAAAATGCTTGCCAGGTTCTTTGCGGTGGTCAGGTTTAAGGTCAACTCTTTGAACAGTCTTAAAGTTCAGATGATTGATTGACCACGGGATTGTCGATTGACTGAAAGATAGGTGGCTGCCATAAGGAACCTTCTTGTCCTGCTGAGCCTCCTGGACTTCCATGCCATATCGCATTCTTTGCTGGCTGCAGTAGGTGCACAATTGAATATATATCCTGGATATTATACATTTTTTTCAGATTTAAAACCACTCAAGTCTTTAAAAGACTAAGAATTCTCTATGTAAATAATCTAAATTCTGTATCTGACATTTTTTTTAATGAAAATGAATAAAATCATTTAAAATGGCATAAGATGTGCTTTCTGGAGACATAAGTTAACAGAAAGAACTTAACCTTGGGAACTGGGTTTGAATCTCTCCACTATCTACTGGTGCTGTGACTTCAAAAGTTAGATAACCTCTCCAAGGCCCAAAGATAATATCTTGAAGGGTAAACATTCAGATTAAATGCAAATGGAATGTAAAACCCCTACTGCAGTTCCTGGCCCAAGATAGGTGCTCAGCAAATGCTGATTTCTTCCCTATCCCACTTCTTTGTTAAAGTAAATTTAAAACCAGTATTTCCTGGACTGATAAGATGTTTACCATGCAATATACAAAGATAAATTTTCTGATGAGGGACAATTACAATAATTAAAATGTAAAACTGGCTGTAGGCCCTCAACTTTTTATTATCTTGGACTTTTGCAAGTCCCATGGATTTTAGAAGTGGGATCATCTTGTTGCTTGTAGTCCAAGTGGTTCAAGGTTGACATTTTTGTTTTCCTCCATTGAAAAATGTCAATTGCAGCTATGTAATAACAGCAGGACAGGCACTTTATGAGGAACAATATATTTTGGCAAAAGTGTTTTCTGTTTGAGGCTTCCAAAGGATTGTCATTAGGTTCTGTGAAAAATGATGAAAAGAGGCTTGGATGGGGAGGGTAGGCGTAGGGGGTGGTGTGTTCTGCTTTTGTCCAGGCTAGTGGGGGCAGCTTCATGGCACATTCCTGGCCACATTCGCCTGTAGTAACTTCCCCTGCTCAGTCTGCTGGACATTCCCATAGATAGCTGGTGAATAGATAGCTGGGCTTCCATTCTACATGGAGGGGAGCTCAAGGAAATTGTGATGGGACCCCCAGTGCTGAAAAAGGGGTAAGAGCTGAATGGTCATTTGCACATTATACCCCTGTGGGGGTTACTTGATAGGACAGTGTTGATGAGGTCATGTTCCTTTTGCCCATTCCTTGAGGGGATGATGATGAGGAAAACTAACTGCCGTTTATTAAGTGCCTGCTGTGTGTTGGACGCTGTGCTAGGTACTTTGACATATATTATATCTAATATTAATAATCCAGCAGATCCCAGGTATTTTGGACAAAGTAACTGAAATTTTTGGAAGATGAAGTGATGCCGCCCAGACCTCATTGTTAGTGAGTATAGACCCAGGCCTTCGGGTGAGTGTATTGGTGCCAGAAAGATTTCCCAGTTGGTTCCTTCTTCTTCTTGAGCAGGAGGATCTTTGTGGGATGCTCTGGTGACCCTCTCATTATTTCCTCAATCTGTGATTTGACTATTGCGCGTGTAAGGACATGGTTGGCTGATTCTGCTTCTTTCTCACACATCCACATCTAATTCCTCTAAAGTCCTTTGAAGAACAGTCTCACACCATAAAAATGTTCCAATAATTACACTTTGTGACTCCCAGAACGGTTTCTGGTGGTATGTGGCTTATTGATAAGAAGCTAGCCCTGGCTGCTGCCAAGAAGACCAGTGGGAGACTGCTTGGGTCCCAGTTGGTGACCCAGCTTGAGGTGCATGCAGAAGTCTAGGGCAGGAAGGGCTGGCCTGCTCTTGCCTGTTGGCACATGGACCACCTCCACAGAGCAGGCCATCCCCGTTCTTCCTTGTCCCAGATGCCTCTGGTGGTTTGCCCTGGATCCTACTAACCATTCGCCTTTTGGTTGTCACTTTGATATTATGTCTGGGTTTTCTTCCCAGCAGTTCCATTTTGCAATTTTTTAGGAAATCAAGGCCTGCCTACCTGCACAGACCCCTGTACCTGGGACTCCTGCCGTCTGTGGTTATGGAAACAACAAGCACCAAGGCCTTCCTGGCCTTTCGAATGTCACTTCCCTGCAGAGGTTAGGAGCAGAGAATAAGACAGCCCAAAAGGAAAAAAATTCCAAGAATGAAAAGGCAGAAGCAGAAACACCTACTCTTTCTCCAGCCTTGGCCAGGAAGGGTGTCCTTGGGGGGAAAAACGAAGCCAGGGAAAGGAGCCCATTTTTAAGGCAAGCAAAGTTCAGTTGGGTAGTTAGGGGGAAAAAAAGAGAACTCTGATCGGTTTCAGCTAGATATGGAGGTGAATGAAGGCTGGTTTGGCCAGCTGAACTTTGCACTTGGTCGCTTGCACAGTGATTGCAGAATACCCGGGGTCACAGGCACTTCGAAGTGGGAGTTTAGTGTTGGAGGAAAGTCGTGGAATTATTGAAGGAGACAAAGCAACTTTCCCTCTTTAACTTGCAGTCCTGGGTGAAATAACTCAGAGTCTGGTGAAGGTGAGATGGTAGAGACAAACGCTTTTCAGATCGCAGGGTCATTGCTGTGGCTTCTTGAGCATATTCTTCCATTTATTCCCCAGGTAACTTTTGAGGCCCTATGTGGCCAGGTTCAGTGGGGGATAGAATGGCCAACAAAAAACAGTCTGGAATCCTGTTGAGATCAGTGTGCTGGAATGGACGAGGCTGGAGACCCTGTGCCCCATGTTAGGGATTTTCTGCGACTCAGACTGTACTGCTTCCTGAGGCTGGTTTCTCCTAAAGAGGTGGCAAACACACCTTGATTCTCCAGCAAACCTATCTGCATTGGCCCTACTCTATACCTGCATGCTAGGTTGACCATTGTTCACTGAGGTGATTCCCCAGGATCTGTCCTGTCTGCTGTCTTTTGCTGGCTTCACTTATTGATGGAAGTGGGACAGAAGCCACCCTCCCTCCCTTAGTGAGAGGTGCTGACCCTTGAAGTTATGGTGAGTATGGAGGCTGGACAAGGGCATCCCCAGCAGCTGCCAGCCCTCACTTGAGTCGATCACTTTAGCCTGCTCTCTGACCGTCTCTTTTCTGGCACTGCCTCTAATGGGCAGAATTTCTTGCCAGGCCAACGTGGAGGCAGGAGAAGGTGTCCGGAGGGCTGGGCGGCCAAGGGAGCCAGACCAGGCTTGGGTAGGATGGCTCCTCCCGTGCGCCCCGCCTAGGGACCCCTGTCCCTGGAAGCCAGGTTGCATGAGAGCCTTGCACAGCCCTTGGAGGGTTTGAAAGGGGCTCTGCCGAAAGGCAGTGACTCTTCAGTTTGTTTGTTTGTTTTTTTCCTCAGAGCCTTTACCTCTATGCAAATATGTGGTTTTGGACAGGGGGAAAGGTTAACTGTGGTGGCGCCGACTCTTAATTTGGAATTTCCTGAATTAATGTGGGTTTCAGTCCTCGGGTACAGGATCCCTGGAGGGAGAGTTTTTCTTTTCTCCTCAAAACACCAGAGAAAAGTGATCCCTGTGGCTCCAACCTGCCTTTCTCGGGTCCTGCGCGCAAAACCAGCTGGGAATGTGTCCCGCTCCCCGCAGAGGCTCCCTGCCCCCTGCCTCAGAGTGCAGGGAAACCTCTCTGGCAGGCCCTCCTCGTCCTGCTGCTAGCGGATGACTCCTCAGGCTACGAATCTGTGCCTTCAGCCTCATGCGGGTTTCAGCGCTGGCCAGGCCCAAACTTGCTGAGCCCTGAGCAGCCGGATCAAACCCATTCAAATGAGGAGAGCCATCTGTTTCCCAGTCTCCAGCTGCTGCCCCTTCATTTGCAAATGGCTGGGATGCCACTGGGGGCACCAGTGCAGGGACACATCTGCAGCCTCCGAAGGAGTGTTGGAACTGGGGTCCTGCTGAGAGAAGAGAGGCCGAGCCCTTTAAACAAACTTGCTGAACAATACCCCCCCAAAGGTCCCAAGTTGAAAAAGCGGGAGGCAGCCTTGCCCTCCTGATATAACTCTTAACCTTTCCTCCAGCCTCTTTTCTTCTGTAGCTGGGGCTACTTTAAATGTATTGTTTTATTCAGAAAGTACTTATTGGGGGAAGGCCTGTTCTGTGGGCTTGGGGAAAGCGTCCAGTGGGATTTGGACATCGATCTGACCTTTAGGGGACCTATAGGGCACACGTATCCACTTGTGTGTGCACCAGTTATAGAATATTTTTATCAGTATTTGGGAGGCCACCTTGCCCCAGCAGCAGCTTCTAGGAGCCACAGGTAATGTTAAGTGTGGGACTGTCCCTGAAAACTTGCTTCTGGAATGTAGCCAGGCTTTGGCGGTGTACTCTTAGGGGAATGCAAGCCAGTTACCCCCACGACTCGTAGTAACGCAGGCCCTCAAACTTGTGGGCTGTAAGAGCCACAACTCTTTGGTGTTTACAGGGTTATTCCCGGCATGCTGTGAGGCTATGGTAAGTTATTCAACCCCTGAACCCTGCTGCGGGGATCTTCACCTCAAGGGAGTCCTGTGTGGTGTTACTATGTGCCACATATAAAGATCAGGTACTCTCAAATTTGTTGGATGGATGAATTTTAAAAAGCCGTGGGCCTCTTCCCTTAGTAAATTAATCAAGGAGGTGTTGTACTTTGGTGTTCATTACGATGACTCTCACAAGATCTTCAGCTGTTTAGTTCTATTTGGGAACATTCCAGAAATTGCCACTTAGGTAACTTACATATATATGATGTGACAGATTTGTTCATTTGAAAGAAAACCCTGTTTTGAAGTCAGAGGAATGCAAATTGAGGTTCTCACATGGTTGGAAAAGGCAATCTGCTGACCTGTTAGTTCAAGCTACAACCCATAAACAGGAATCCAGAAGCGCCCTCCTGGCAAGGACTGAGTCACAGGTGGGGGTTGAGGGGGGTTTGGGGAGGTCCTGCCCTCCTAGGGAGGGGAGTGGTTTCTATCAGATGTGCCCCTCACTTTAGAGTGTACAAAGGTCTTCCTTGGCAGCCTCTGGTTTTGACCTTTTGGTAACCTTGACCTGCAGCAGGCAAGCCTGGAGGTGCTTTTCTGTTCTGTGAACCATGACTTCGGGCTCAGTAATGTGAAGGTGCTGGTCAAGCTGACACGTCCTTACCAGAAGAAGCAGGGCTCCAACTCTTGTTCATGGCCATTAGAGCCGAACTCCTCACAATGCGTTCCTGGGAAGTTGTGGGAAATGCAGACTCTTAGCTCCCGCCCCAGGCCTACTGACTCAGAATCTTTGGAACTGGGGCTGTGGAAGCTGTGCTTTAACAAACTGTCCAGGTAATCTGTAAGCACAGTAAAGACTGAGAAACACTGTGCTGATCCCCCTCAAGAAGCTCTCTGTATCGGCAGACTGTATTTGGCTGTGCATGTACTAGATGGATCAATGGGCTGTGGTGTCTTGGAGATGAGAGCAATGCAGTGCCTTCATGGCAATCAGAGGAGTTTTCACAGAAGAGATATTGAACCAGGCTTTAAAGGCTGAATAGGAGCTTGCCAGGCAGAGTATCAGGGCGGTCACCCAGGTTGAGAGAACAGTGCCTGTGCGGACAGGCAAACCAAGGTGTGGAGGAGAGAGGGATGTGGGCCCTGGAGAAACTAAGCCTCAGTGTGAGTGATGTCTTTGGGTTTTATTCTGTCCGAGTTTGCAGTGGTCTGTGCTTTTTTCCTAAAGGTAGAGGTCAGATTTCCTTCTCAGAAGGTCACTCAGGGTCTGTGGTGGCTAGGTAGAGCAGACCACGGATGTCCTGTGGAAATGTGGAGCAGCCCTGGAGTGGACCTGTGGGCTACAGTCTTGCCTGTACTTCTTTCAGAGCCATTTTGCAGATGAGCTCAATAGGCGAGGGCCTGTGGGGAGTGATCAGAGGAGAGGCAGGAGGAGAAGAGGGCCTTCAGAGCTGGCCTGGAGCTTGGTTTGTTGTTCTGCCATGACTTCAGCAAGAGGCTGGCATCGAAGGCCACGTGCTTGTTTTGGCTAGGACCATTGCAGACATCCAGGTAACGTGTTCCTTCCCTCAGCCAGGTGGAAATAGGAACCTGCGAGCAGGCACTTGAGTGGCATCAGAGGGAGGCTGTAGGGCCGAGGAGGCTGGAATGTAGGGAAAGGACCAGAAGAACCGGAGGTGGAATTCTGGGCAGACCATGGGCAGAGGAGGGGTGGAGAAGAAGCAGCTTCCCAGAAAGGCAAGAAGACCTTCTTGACATGTTTCTGTCCTTCGAACACAAACAGCCACTCATGCACACACACCAGCAGAAAGCAGAATGTTACCTGGAGATCACGAACCTTCAACTCTGTGTTAGGGGTTGGAAAAACAGAAGAGAGGGCTTCCCCTCTCCACCATCACTTCCCGTCCTTCCACACCGAGATGACCTGGCTCTGAGGCCTTCATTTCTTTCATGCTTACCTGAGAAGTAATGATTCTAGCCAGAATGTCTTTCTAGTGGCATATGTATGTGTACTAGGCATTTTGGGAGGTACCTTCTGTGTGTTGTGTTGTGTATTGTTGTTCCTAATTTGCAGGGAAAGAGAAATGAAGGGTTGGGCTTATCTCAAGGTCACAGAAACTGTAAGCGGCAAAGTCTCGTCTCAGGTCTGTTCAGTCTGTACTTTTAACACTTGGAGAGTCACGAGGAAAGGGACAAAAATGAGACCGTATCCTTAATGCCATGGACCATGAGGGGTGGGAATTGAGGGAGCGTCTGATTAGACAGGTACTTCTTACTTCATAAAATGAAGAGAGCTGCTTCGGGTTAGCACTGTCATCAGGCAGGACTCAGGATGAGAGCATTTTGGGGACAGAGGGTTAAGTTTCAGAACCAGAGATGACGTGCGTTCATTTTACAGGGAGCGAACTCCACAAGGTCACTCTTGACCTTAAGATTGTGTCAGTAAAGGCCAAGGGAAAAGTAATAAAGGCCAGGCACATCCTGTTCCTTCCTTCACCTCCTTGTGTGCCCCTCCATGCCTTTTGATGGCAGAGTTCTCCCTAGAACAGTGTGCCCTGTAACCCCGAAGAACTTAGAACGCACCAGATTTCTCTGCTGTGTCCAGCATGTGCCTTTTTAGAAGGCGAGAGGCTCAGGCCGGGATGGCCAGGCAGCCGTGGACACAGACTCCTCTTTGTATATCTGAGTTGGGGAGTGCGGGGGCCTTTGACATAACTTGCAGCGCAAGTTTCTACTTCCTGGGTGCTATAAGATCTAATGGACTATCGCTTTGGGAAATGCTTTCTGAACAAAGGGCTCAATTTTGAAGTTCTTGCTCAAGCAAAACTGCCAACATCTAGGAATTTATGCAACCAGTACTGATTCAAGACCTGCATCTTGGTGGTCCAGTGGAACTTTTGCTCTGGTGACTATTAGGGTTGAATGCATGTATTGGGACCAAGAAGAAAACCTTCCGTGTGTGTGTCTCTCCCTTTTGGAGAACATGACCTAAATAGCCCGACATATCAGGATCAAAAGAGAGAGGGATGCTGGCAAAACGGAGAGTGAAGATTTCTGCTTAAAGTCCAAAAATGGGGGTAATTCCGGGTGATTCACTCTCAAGTGAGTACATTTTTAGGCCCTTTATAAGTTTGTACATTTTTATTTTCTCATGGGCAACAACATAATTTCTTTCAAACGTGTAGACCTGTTCACCGTGTTGCTCAAAGACAGACCTAAATTATATGAAGGGTGTACCTAACTATATAATTTTTAATGATTACCATATTGGAAACATTAACCAATATCCCATCTGATCATGAGGAATGTGAGCCAGTCTGGAGTTTCTGGAACAGTCCAGCTACTGCGGCAGAGGTAGCTGTTATTAGTGGTTGTTACCGGCACCTCTGATACTGACCAGAGAAGATTTAAGTCCTGACTTGTGTCCACAGGACAACCCAGCAACTGGTTGGAAAGAGAAAACTGCAGCCTTCCCGTCTGTTTACTTATCTGTTTTGACTTCTTAGCGTTCCCTGTTTTTATGTTGGCAGTATTTCTTGAGGTAGAGAACTTTCATCTTTATATTGTGCCGAATATTTGTCCCCTCCATGCCCCCTTTAAGAACACGTAGTACCTATGCCTTATAAGGCCTTTGTTTGATGTGAGGAATTTTGCCTTCTTGCAAGTTGCTGCTTGTGAAGGGGAAGCTTTGAGTTTGTCTGGGCTGCAGCAGGCAGCTCTACCGGGGCTGTCTTTCTTGTCTGTGTGCGTGGCCCTCACGGTAGGGCCCACAAAGGTGGCTGGTTCTGACTTCATCATGGGGACCATACTGCCTTTGTATTGTTCTGCTGCTAAGTTCTGATGCCAGCGAGACTCAGACTGTGCCAGAGAAAATTGGAGGCTGAGTTCTTCTAGGGCCTCTGTCTTGCAAAACATCATGGGTAACTGAAAAGCCGTCCTGCACATGCCAGATGGCTTTCTGTCTGTGCGGGCTCCCTCTATTTGAGGTTGTCTGAAGTACTTCAGGAGTGCTTTGTATGTGAGGGGTTCATCATACTGTTCCTATGGACAGAGAATCGGGCATCGGCCAGTTAAAACTTACCACCGGGACCATGATGCTGTCACTGCAGGACTTCCTACAGACTAGGAGGGCAGTAGGGGCTACCTGGAGGACAGTGACTACCTACTTGCCATGAGCTTTGTGTCTTGTGACTTTGCAGTGACATTTGCAGTTTTGATGCTGTTTTTCGTCTGTTGAGACATTTGGCAGTCCCACAGCTGTGACACTTATTCTGAACAAGGTGGCAGAAGGTCTGGGGGGGTACCAGGAGCCCAAGGCCATGTCACTACTCTTGCCCCCTGTGCTCTCGTTACAGCTCCCGGGGCTCACTAAGCCCTTGGGTACCAATGGGCTTATCCCTGCAGCCCACACTCCTGGCAGGACATGCCTCCAGGCCGCCTGTACGCATGGCATGCCTCTTCATCTCCGTTCCCCTTCCTCTTTCTTCTTTTCCCTTCTCCCCTCCCCCTTCTTTCCTCTTCCTTCCTCTTATTTTTTCTCCCATTTCCCTCTTTCCATGCCTCCCCCACCTATTTCTTCCCTACTTTTCCAGAGGAATCTGTTAATGGATTTCTTTTTTTCCCTTTCCTCCTCTTTCTGGAGGAATGTGTTTAGGGATTGGACACTCCTGACTTTTGGGGAGGGAGAAACCTCAATGGAACATTTTCCAGGGTGATCCCACTGCATCCTTGAGAATAGGATCATCTAGGCATTTGGAAAGACACCATCCTGGGGAAACCCCAGAAAAGGCAGAATTTGTGAAAGGCGAGGTAGTGAGCTGTCCCATTGGCTCAAATTGTTTTTTCTTTCATAGTTTAAAATCTGTCATCCATTCTCCATGAAGTGATTGGACAGGGCGAGACTCGGGCTTCCCATCTGTTCTCTGTTTGCATTTGGGCGCCATTTCAAAAACCACACGGGAAAAGTTTATAGGCAAACATTATAAAAAGTGACAGTCTGAAGTGCTGCTATCGCTGGTTTGGCAATGCAAAGTGTTACCTGAAATAGCTTACCGCTTCCAAACTCTCTGTAGCTGTTTCAGCTGTCTCAAGAAAACCCTCCTGATGAGATTGGAGAGGAATTCAGATGGACAGGTACCATAAAGTCACAGAAGTCACAATCTTTCTGACTTTTATAAGATTTCCCCCTCCTGGGGCTATATTCACATACAGCAAGGACACTTTAAAAAAAAAAATCTTTGTTTATTTTCAGAGAGATAAACTCATGCAGCCTGTAGCTAGTGACAATCAGTGTGATATCACACTGGGAGGCCATGACCTCTACCCTGATCTGCCCCTGCCTCAGTTTCCTTCTCTCCTCAGTCAAAGGGCCCTCAGTGCTAAATCTTATTAGCTCCCAAGGAATGACAGCATGAGGAACTTCTTAGGAAAGGAAGGAGGCCAGGTCAAGGCAGGGATTACACACAGCTTATGTGCAGGTGACTGCTATTACTTATACCATTTATTTTTCGACTTGCTGTACAAGGATCCATCTCTTCCATTTTTAAAACATCAAAGGTGTTTGGAAAGAAGCTGCCCGGTAACACGCTGCTGGCACTCCTCGCATGTTGGAAACTTCTGGGTGAGAATGCAAATGGGTGCAACTAAACCTTACACAGTTGGGCTGTGTGTAGCTGTGTGGCTGCAGTTGGTGGACCTGAGTGTGTGGAGTCCTCCCAGGAAGGAGACTAGGACCTTGTTTGTTTAGCAGTTTTAGGCAGGAGTGCCAAAGGATGTCCAACATTAGTGTGTGCTTGTTCCAGCTTGCTTGCTTCTTTTTGAATTTTAATTTATATTTTGAGAAATATGTGGAAACATATTTTCTGTCTGTGGAAGCCTCTGAAGGAGCATTTAGTGTGTAGCAGAGCGGCTTCTGGAACCTTCTCCCCATTGTGTTTTGGCAGGAGATGAGGGAAATGGATTCGCACAGGAAAGGTGAAAAGTATGCCACAGCACCAGAAAAAAGCAAATCCAGGAAATGTTAATATTACTATAAAAGGTATTGTGTACATTTCCTGGAGAATTCTTTGCCCTGTGTCAACTGTCCAGTTTTGCAGAGCAGGCCAGCAGCCTGGTGGAGCCGGGGAAGAGTGGCCCATCAGTGGGAGGTGATCAGCGTTAGGGAGGCATGTCTGGGTGTGGCAGGCACAGTGTCACTGATGTCAGAGAGAAGTAGCAGGTTGTTCTGGCTCCCACAGGACAAGGAGAGGTAAATACAGCCATGGAGATTGACGCAGAGGGCTCGGGAGCACATGCTTGCAGGGAGTGGGCAATGATGTCATCCGCAGCATTCAAAGAGAGAAGTCAAAGACAGTGAATGACCTCAAGGACAGGGCAGGGACAGAGTTGTCTCTACCAAGATAGCTGTTTGGGTTCTGTGTTCTTGGTTCCCTGTCCTGCGAGATCTTTGATGTGTGCCCATGTGCAGAGACCTGCAAGCTGGGCCATGGGGGCCTCTGGGCGGCATGGGAGGTGAAGGTTTGACAGTCAGCCCTTCTGACAGTCAGCCCCTCTGCAGTTTGTTCCTCCCCCTCATGGCCTCTCTTACATCCTTCTTTTCTTCTCCCAATCTCTTCCTCCCTTTCTTTTGTATTTATTCACCTGTTCTCCCTTCTCCCTAACATGTGCTTGAAGTCTTCTAGGATGCCCAGGGATATTGCTGGATTGTTTACCAAAGACTCTGCTGACCTCCAAGCATTGTAAAATGACCTCTTAGAGAAAGGAGGGAGGAGTCCAGTTTCCAAGACAGTGGTTGCTGCTTTGGGACTTTGAAGTTGGGATGGCTTGATTTTATGGATAAATGCCATTTTCTTACTGATATACTTTGGAGAGATGCTTTACTGTCTTTCAAGTTTGGAAATCTGGATGACAATTTTGACTTGGTGTTACTGGAAATAAAAACCATTTTTAGTACATCAAGTCATCTTAACTGTCCATTGAGATGGGAACCCATCAGTAAAATAGTTTTGTATCAGGAGGTACATATCCAAGTGTTCTGTGATTATCTTCTGAAAATTGTGATGCTTAGAATTATGGCAAACCTCTTGGGCACTGAAGAATACCAGTGATTGTGACAGTCATTGGCTGTAGCTGGAAGATCAGGTTCACATTTGTTGGCTCATTGGAGCCTTACAGATAATAAACTGATATTTGGGTATTTCTGCTATTCAGTAGATAGAGAAACAGAGTCTGAGAGGTTAAGCAGGAACAGAGAGGAAAGGGAGCTCAGGGCTGCTTCCTCTTCCCATCCAGGGCAGTATTCTATACCAAGCATCTCCTCTGTTATCTCCAAACAAGATGTAGGTCATCAATGTCCCATGTTCTTCCTTCAGAACATCAGAGGGTAGTAGTGTCTGGTGACATCGATCCAGCAATTCAGACATCCCTGGTTTTAGCAAGACTTTTTTGGCTTACTGATTTTAGAAGGAAAGGATTCTCAATGAAAACACTTTCCTTTAAAAATGGAAAAGTCACACATCTTAACTCTTCCTTTGTCAGGAGAGAGTTTTCTACATCACAAATGCAAATGCCTCTCCCTAATGCAGTCTTCTAGCAGTCCACTGCATGACATAGGGCACGACTTCATGGAGTCAGATTGGCTGTGCCGGAGTCAGATTGGCTGGGCTGGAGTCAGATTGGATGGGCCGGTCCCAGTGGCCTCCCCTTTAAGGGAGGGAAGCATTGCTGCTTCTCCTCAGGAATCCCTGGCGACCAGTTCTGACTCAGAGGAAAGCAAATTCCGTAACATTCTTGGTGACTTGTGGATCACGCCTTGTGGTCATAATAAATATTGATCGTTTCATGACGCAGGCTAATTCAGTGTAAATTTATTCTAACTTGGTGGGTACTGTTTTAGTAATTAGTTATTGGAGACATGGAACCTACATGGTGTCTAATACTTGCTTTAGCCAGCTGTAAAAGGGGCTGGACAGATAACCTTTGGGCCCTTTCAGTTCCCATGTTGAGTGAATCTGTGATTCTAAGATGCTGGGAATGGATGATGGTCTAAGATTTGGGGTTAAACTGAATTCTTCCCCTGCCCCTCTCTCATATTTCTCTTCTTCTCTTTTTCTGTTCAGTCTCCAGAGTTCAAAGTATTTCTTTTAGTCATTCAGCTTAGCCACGTTGTGACTTAACAGCCTTGGGAGACCAGATCTGAGAACCTTTCAACTAAGCTCCCAACATCTTTTTTTTTTCAGTTGGGGTCTCATTCTGTCACCCAGGCTGGAGTGCAGTGGCGTGATCATGGCTCACCATGTCCTTGACCTCCTGGGCTCAGATCATCCTTCTACCTCAGCTTCCCAGGTAGCTGGGACTACAGGCGCATGCCACCATGCCTGGCTAGTTTTTTGATTTTTTTGTAGAGACGAGGTTTTGCTATGTTGCCCAGGCTGGTCTTGGATTCCTAGACTCAAACAGTCCTCCTGCCTTGGCCTCCCAAAGCACTGGGATTACAGGCATGAGCCACCACACCCAGCCAAGTTTCCAACATCTTTTTTTTTGAGTTGGAGTCTCACTCTCTTGCCTAGGCTGGAGTGCAGTGGCATACTCATGAATACCACAGCCTCGACCTGCTAGGCTCAGGTGATCCTTTCACCTCAGCCTTCCAAGTAGTTGGAACTAAAGGCATATGCCACCATGCCCAGCTAATTTTTCTTGATTTATTGTAGAGACGAGGTCTCACCAAGTTGCCCAGGCTGGTCTCGAACCCCTGGGTTCAGGCAATCCTCTTGCCTCAGCCTCCCAAAGTCCTGGGATTACAGACTTGAGACACTGTGTTCAGCCCCCAACATCTTTTAAACTTCACTTTGCCCTTCACGCCTCCGCTCAAATGGCAACTCTTTGGAGAAACCTTCTCTGGTCTTATACTGGATTTCAACTCCAATTGAAAAACTTTTGTGATGACAAGATTGTAAATATTTTAGGCTTTGCGGGCCATAGGTTCTCTGTTGCAATGAGTCAACTTTGCCCTTGTAACACAAAAGCAGTCCCAGACAATACGTTAAGGAATGAGTATGGCTGTGTTCCAGTAAGCTTTGTTTACAAAAACAAGCCATGGCTGGCTTGGCCTGCAGGCCAGCGTGTGCCACCTCTTGTCATGGATGGAGCCTCCTCACCATTTTTCTGTGTGTGCTGCTATATCTTGCTGTATTCTTCTAACACTTATGACTACCTTACGTACTTTATATTTTCTGTAATTTCATATTTATTGTCTGTCACCCCCACCACAGTGAGGGTCTTCTGTCTTGTCTCCTGCTGCTTCCTGAGCATCCAGAATAAAGCTTAGTAGGTGTTCAATAAATAATTGAGTGAGAAAAGCAAGCTTTTGAAACATAACCTGCCTATCATTTGGGGCTTTCTTCCCTTGTTTCGGGGTGTGCTTATCTATGTCCAACTTCTGTTTTCTTCCTTTTGTTGTGGTTATCTCTCTAGGTTCATACACTATTTAACATCTGGCCTCTCTTGGCTTGTAGGCCTTTGGTGATGCCTGT
Source organism: Carlito syrichta (assembly GCF_000164805.1). NCBI lineage: Eukaryota > Metazoa > Chordata > Mammalia > Primates > Tarsiidae > Carlito > Carlito syrichta. The sequence goes on from NW_007252613.1 coordinate 203,303, forward strand.
TTGGGAAGCCCTGGGCCTCCTGTGTGGCTGGCGGTGGTGGTATTTGTGGGGATTTCTTGTCCTAGATGTGTGTGGCCTTCGCTGCTCCTTTCACAGTAGGACTGAAACACGAGTCGATCTTGTCTTAATCTCATGTTGGAGATTTGTCCTTTTGAGTGGAGTTGTGATGATGATGATGACAAAGCAATTGCCTTGTGATGCTGCCCAGATTTGGAGCCAACCTACGGCTGGGAAGCTTTGTGTCTTTTGGGCCCAGGAGTCCAGGTACCATTTACAGTCCTCTCTGGAGAGTTGAAAGCCTGCTTCACGGGCCCTCACGGCTGCCCTGGCCAGCAGCTCCAGCTGTTCTTCAATGCCAGTGGCTTCCATTTTGGAGAGGTTTTGTGGGTTGCATCCTCTTGGGTCCCATCCTGCCCTGCATATTTTGGGGACTGTGATCTTGGGGACTGTGATCCTGTTCCACTGCGATCTTCTTTCTGTGTATGCCGAATGTGACCAGGGTGGGGGCCACCAAGAACCACAAGACCTGCGTCCTCCCTCTCGGATCTTGGTGTCTCCTCAGGGAGATGGGATGTGTTCATAAGAAATGTGGTACATCCCATGACTTGGTGAAGTGGGCAGATGGATGATGGAGGGAGAGAGATCCACTTCACATCTGGCCAGGGTGACTTATACAAGACGACTCTTCCTCCTCACCAAGGCCCTGCTTGATTGGGTCTTGAAGGACAGATCAGTTGACCAGGGAAGAGAGGGAGGAAGGAGTATCCCTAAAGAAGAGAAAGGTACTGAAGGTGAGGAGACTGAGAAGCCCTGGGCCTGTATGGTAGGTGTTGGTGGGTAGGTGGGATCCAGCTTTGTCATGTGAAATGAAGGGCCGCAGCGCTCAGCAGTTTCAGGATTAGGATCTGTTTAAGCACAGTGGAAACCGCCTCATAGCTGTCTGGACATTTTGCTCTTTTTTTTTGGTTTGATTTAAGGCCTCCAGGCTTTTATCATTCTGAGAAAAACAGCATGTCCCAGCTCACCCAGCAGAGAATTAAGTCTTTAGTCCCACAGAGTGCTGATCTGAACTCAAAGCTCACGAAAACTCTAGTTGGCAAGCAGTTTTGTAAAGGGCCCCATTTGTTTCCCTAGAGTTTGAGACATTTCATTTTGGCTTTGTGACAACAGGTTAAGTCTAACACAGATAGATAATTAAGAGTGAGTGAGTGTGTGTGTGTGTGTGTGTGTGTGTGTGTGTGAGAGAGAGAGAGAGAGAGAGAGAGAGAGAGAGAGAGAGGAGACAGTCACATTGAATGTACAAATTTGTAAAACCGTGTTCTTACAAACAAAACATGGTACTATGGTGCAAGCAGATTTTGTATAGGCAATTGGCTTAAACAATTTCTTGTGGAATATCCCTCCATGCTGGGATTTGTTTTGTTTTTAAAGTCCTACAGTATGTGGAAACTAAGGCAGGACAGATTTGCTGGGGCAGGGGATGGCGTTCTCTGGTTGCTGTTTCAGATGCTTCCTGGTTTCCTGGGATTCTGGGAGAGATGGTCGCCTGCTGGGGCCATTTGCAAAGCAATAACAGCTTCTCCTGGGAAGAATGGGCCTCGTTGACCTTTGTTGGACGTTCTCTCCTCTCCCTCCTTCCCATCTGTCTCCGTCTTCTCTCCCACCTTTCTGCAGAGCCACCAACCAAATACCAAATCTCTCAACCAGAAGTGTACGTGGCTGCGCCAGGGGAGTCGCTAGAGTTGCGCTGCCTGTTGAAAGATGCCGCCATGATCAGTTGGACTAAGGATGGGGTACACTTGGGGCCCAACAATAGGACAGTGCTTATTGGGGAATACTTGCAGATAAAAGGTGCCACGCCTAGAGACTCCGGCCTCTATGCTTGTTCTGCTACTAGGACTGTAGACAGTGAAACTTGGTACTTCATGGTGAATGTCACAGGTGAGTTGGCCCACGAGCATTACGTTCACTCTTCTCTGTAGCTGTTTTCTGGTTAAAATTTTTTTGGCCAAGTGAAATCATAGAGAGATCTGCCAACTGGATGCCAGGCACATAGCTTTACAGTTTGTTATAGGTCTGTTTTTGAAATTCTTTCTGGGGACCTGGTGCACCAGAGAGGCTGGTCATTAAGAATGAAAAAATTCTTGTGCACAAAGTAACATTTTTCTTTTTAAGATAGACCCCTTTTATATAAGTAAAAATGTACCTTCCCCCCCCCTTGCCATTGACATCCTCGGCATTTAGAATGTATTATTGAAATTTGGATGCTGAAGATTTCTTTGTTAAAATTTCTTTCCTTGATTTTCCTTCTATGCTATAAGTGGCACTGAATAGGCCCCCCTTTGAGCCTGAGTTTAAAGTTATGCTTTCAGAATGTTAGCTGACGATCAGAAGGGCCACACACACAGGGGCTAGGTTTTGTTAGGGACTAATGCCTTTCTGGTGGGGACCCCAAATGCTGAGAGGCTATGCTGGAAAAAAGTCTTTGGTTTTGACACAATTGGTAAATTTGTCGGGGGCATGAATACTGCTTGAAGCTTAAAATCCAGTTCTAATATATCAATTTTATAGCCTGTTTAAATAATGTGAAAACAGAAAACATTGAGAATCATAACATAGGCCAACTGTCATTTTGGAGAAAAAACTTAAGCCATTAAAATGATCTTAACTAAACACAATCTCAGCCTTCTTGTGTGGATTACTGGATTGCTGACTTCACTATAGCCAAGGTCTAAGTTGTAGATAATTGCAAACTTTTGCTTTGTGAAAAACACATCCATGGATATATTCTTTTGAACACAGATGCCATCTCATCTGGAGATGATGAGGACGACACCGATGGCACTGAAGATTTTGTCAGTGAGAGCAGTAACAACAAGAGTAAGTAACGGCCCGACTCTGATGGTCCCCAGGAAAGGAGCTCATGGAGGGAAGTTCTGCCTGTTACCTGTCTTCTTGTCGACTCTTCAGCGCCGTGCTGTTCCTGTGGCCCTTGCCTTTCCCCGCTGTGTCTTCTTTCCTGGCTTTCATACCTGAGAATAAACCAGTGTTGCTATACACCCTTCTGTATGTGTGTCCTTTCTTCTTGTGTCCATGGCCACTCACTTTTCAAAGTAGTTACTACTTTTCTTTCCTTGGTTTTTCTTTTCCCTTTGACTTCTCACTGTTCAGAGACAGAAAAAGAGGAGAGCCACGTAACTTCTTGGTTTTCTTTGAAACCACTGATTGTGCTGTGTGACTGGGGGTGATTACCTGTCTTTGCTTCCCTGGGACATTTGACAATATTCGGTTGTGACAACAGGGGCAGGATTGCTAGTGACATCTGATGGACACAGCTCAGGGATGCACAGCATAGCCCCTGTAACAAAGAGGTATCTGGTTCAAAATGTCAGTAGTGCCGAGGTCAAGAGACCCTGACCTTCTAAAACATGTGCCTTATGCTGAGCAGAAAAGAAGTGTGCCTTGCAGGCCATGACTGAAGAGGGGGCCAACCGTGGTTTGCTTATTTGGAGGCCACTAACTCTGAGCACTATCACTTGAGAGGTCCTTTTCTTGGTGTGAAAGATTATTGCATAGCCTCTAGGAACTGGGCAGTCTGGATTTGAATCCTACTCAGTTCTTTCTTTTGTGGATTGGACCTTTGGTGAAAGGAAGTGCTCGTTTTCCTTCTGTGCCTTAGTTTCTTCAACTCCAAAATGAGAAGAATAATAATAATATTTTCTGGGGTTGTTATGAGTATTAGATGAATTAATATTTGTACAGTATTGAGAAGAGTGAGTGCTTGTACGTTTTTTGTTCAACGAAGAAGAAAAAATGCAGCATTAGTTGCATTCTTCAGTGACATGGCTGGGATGTTCCCAAAGTGGTTGTACATTGGGCATCGGGGTTCTTTGATCACATGGCATAGTCTACATTTTCTCAGAGGGATTTTAGTCAATTTAGACAATTTAAACAAATAATAAGACAATTAGTTATTAAAATAGTCCTGAGTTTTTTTGTTTAAGGTTATTTTTAAGAGCAGTTTTAGGTTCACAGCAAAATTAAGAAGAAGGTACAAAGATTTTCTATATGTCCTTGCCCCCCCCACTTGCACAGCCCCTTCCATTATCAGTGTCCCCACCAGAGTGGTACATTTGTTACAGTCGATGAACTTACACTGACATCATTATCACCCAAAACCCGTAGTTTACATTAGGGCATGTCATCATATAGTCTGCAGCTTTTTTCAGATTGGCTTCTTTTGCCTGGTAATATGCACTTAAATTTCCTCCATGTCTTTTCATGGATTGCTAGCGCATATCTCTTTAGTACTGAATATTATTTCATTGTATGTACCACAGTTTATTCATTCACCTACTAAGGGACATCTTGGTTGCTTCCAAGTTGTGGCAATAATGAATAAAGCTGCTATAAACATCTGCAGGTTTTGTGTGGACATTGTTTTCAACTTCTTTGGGTAACTATCAAGGAGTGTGATTGCTGGATTGTATGGTGAAAGTATGTTTAGATTTGTAGGAAACCACCAAACTGCCTTCCAAAGTGGCCGTACGTTTTGCGTTCCTACCAGCAATAAATGAGAGCTCCTGGTGCTGTACATCCTCACCAGCATTTGATGTCGTTGGTGTTCTGGATTTTGGCCATTCTAATGGGTGTGTTATGATAGCTCATCGTTTTAGTTTGCATTTCCCTGATGACATATAGTAATGTGATGAATCTTTTCATATGATTAATTGCCATCTGTATATCTTCTTTGGTGAACTGTCTGTTAAGGCCTTTGGTCCATTTTTGAATTAGGTTGTTTTCTTATCTTTGAGTTTTAAGAGTTCTTTATATTTTTCAGTGATAGTCCTTCATTACATATGTCTTTTGCAAATATTTTCTCCCAGTCTGTGGCTTACCTTTTTGTCCTCTCAATAGTGTTTCTTGCAGAGCAGAAATTTGTAATTTTTGTGAAGTCTAGCTTATCAATTCTTTCTTTCAAGGATTGGGCCTTTGGTGTTGTATCTAAAAAGTTATTACCCAACCCAAGGTCATCTAGAGTCTCTCTATGTTATCCCCTAGGAGTTTTATAGTTTTGTGTTTTACGTTTAGGTCTGTGATCTATTTTAAGTTAATTTTTGTGAAGGATGTAAGGTTGTGTCTAGATTCTTTTTTTTTTTTTTTTTTGCATGTGGATGTCTAGTTGTTGTGCTGTTTTTGAAAATACTGTCTTTTAGCCTAGGGCTTTTTAAAACAAGAAGAGAAAATAGGCACCTGGGATAAATGTGTTATTTAAGTGAAGATTTGGATTTGTCCCTGAGTCTCCTAGCAGCTTGAGCAACAAGGGAAATACTTTTGTTTATGCAGTTTTTACTTTTTGGCAAGAGGAAGCTTAGCAGCCCCTGCACCAGCAGTGTCAGCATCACTTAGAAACTTGTTAGAAATGAAGATTCTCAGGCCCCTTTTTAGACTCAAACTGCATTAGAGACTCTGGGATGATTCTGATTTAGGCTGAAGTGTGAGAACTGCTGACTTAGGAATTTGCATGTGGAGATCTGCCTTGAATGGAAGAGTACCGTTAGTGGTCTTGTTCATAAAACAATGGGTAATAAGGCAAAAGTATCCTCTACTATGATTTGTACCAGTCTTCTAAAGAGGTTGTTGTTATTTAATTTAAAAAACCCATGGATACAGCAGAGCATGTCACTTGCTTTCGTTTGTTGACTGTGGCATGAAGCTGGAGGCAAGGATGTTGAGGGCCTACTTTGGATAGGTTTTTGCCGGCAGCTGGTTCAGTCAATACCTCTGATAACCTGATCAAGTGGAGAAAGTATTTATTCTTGTTTTACTGACTGAAGATTACAACTGAATGGGCGAAAGGCTGAGCTGCAGTTCATTCGTAGGCCTGTTGCATGTGGGCTTGCTGGGGCCGTGATGAGAGAGGAGTGAAGGCTTGTACAGGTGTTTATGGCTCTCAAGTGATATTTGCATGTGGGTGCCATTGCTATGGATTGAGAAATCAGATTCCATCAGCTTGGTGTTGTAGGCATGCCTAGGAACTGTGTTGTCGGGGTGGGCTAACTGATTGTGGGTTACCATGAACCCACATGAAGTAATAAAAAGCAACAGCCAGGAATAGGTTACATAGCAATCAGGTTGAGAGATTCCGAAGGATTGCCTGCTTTGGGCCTCCAGCTTTGCTTGGTGATCACTGGTCTCGACCCAGGGTCCATGCAGAAGTGCCTAGCAGTAGATGGTGCCCTGTGTGATGAACGCCAGCCAACAGTGTACTTGCCATGCCTTCACCTTGTAAACAGAGTGTTTTTGTGAAAACACTGTTTTGTAATTGGCTCTCGAATGACACCAACTCTGCCCCTGAAATGGGTGCTCTGCAGTGATTAAGGGCTGGTGTTAGCTGTACCAGGGAGATACTGCAGTTGGGAGGTGCCTCTCTTTGGTGCCTGTGAAACATTAGATGCTATTTAAAGTGATAGCAGTTCTTAGCTGGCTACTTAGCCTCTGCCATCTGTTAGTGTGATTAGGCTGGTCTGATTCACAGGTGCAGCCTGGGGCAGCTGAGATTAAGCAGCTGTGGCCTGTGTGGACAGAGGAATGCCATGGCCAGGGTAATTGGCAAGGCGGGAAAGGGGATGTTGCCATTAAAACAATTTTTTGCCACCTCAAGTGTCAAATGCCTGACCTGATTAATAGGAAAAATTGCAGAAGCACCAAATTCTTTGCATTTTCAGCCACCTGGATAACACCCGTGTGTCCAGATTGATTTCTTTGGTGCCTTCTGATTGTGTGGAAATGCCACTAGGATATACTTGAATGTTCATCTTTAGTAAATCAACAAATGATGCTCCAGTGACGCTGTGCTGATGGGGACATTTTTGGGCTTTTCTGAGGAGGTTTTTTTTTTTTTTCCTTTTGTACTTTTGGATTGAGACGTCACATACATAGTTTCATATTTTCTTGCTTGAAAAACACATGACAGGTTATTCCTTTAGATTATGTTTATCTAATTTTGGTGGCTAAATATAAGAAGGCAAGCTTATTTGCTTTGTGGAGTTCTTTTTAGATTCTGTACAGAGTACAGAAAGCATGATAGCCAATACAACGGCAAAAGTAACAATCAAGAATTAAGCCTGGATAGTCGAATTTTGGCCATGAAACTGGTATCCCATAACAGTAAGAACTTTTTGGATTCTTTTATAGGACTGTGCTGCAACATTCAGGTTGCTCTAAACTCAGCATACCAGGTCCAGCTCCACAGTGGGCTCCTCTGTGGAGGATTTCCTTATTCACACAGGCAGATCAAGTGACTTGTTCTCGAGCATTCCCATGTTCCATTTTCTTACATCGTGTGCAGAGTGATATAGTAGCTTAGGCTGCCTTTTCTGGTAGACCGTTTGCTGTTTGAGAACAAGAACCAGGCTGGATGTTGAGTAAATATTTTGTGACTCTTTCTTGGAGACTTATAGTGTGTATCAGCATAATACAAGCCCTGAAAAGTTCTGTTGTAAAATATCGGTTTAATTTTGTCCTTTCTTCAGGCTTTTCCAAATGTATTGACGGTAAGACACTTTTTAAAATATAGCACCTATTAACATCCTATTTCACAGGCAACTGTGGCCATGGACCGATTTGATTGATCTTTTTTCCCCCCATTTAAGCCAAGTTATTCCATCACAGATGTGCAGGGCACTCTCCGATTATATTTTAGCAGCTCACTGGTCGATGACCTCACACCATACCAGTGCAGGACGTTTCCCAAGCAGAACAGTCCTGTGATGTCATTACAAGCCTGGCCGCCAGAAAATAATGCTGCTACACATGTCCGCCAGTGCAACACATTTTCTCTGGACAGAAAGTTGCAATTTCACATGCTAACTTTTGAAAGGCATTCAGGTTGAGAGTTTTGTATGCTTTTGCATAGGTAAGTATAACTTAACTAGTCCTTGCCTTCCCTTGGTTCTGAGTATGTCATTGGGTTATCTGGCAGCAAATAAGTAGACATTCGTGTCTGTTTGTTCAAGGCATTTTGATTACCTCCAGTTTGTGTTTAAGTGACGAATGTTTCTGAAGAGCGTGAGAATTAGTTCCTGGGAAGATTGTGATTGACGAAGAGTTCAGGTTCAGTGCTTAGAGGGAAGCGATAGGCAGCTGTGTCGAGATGCTTGCTGCTAAAGTGGTTCTTTCTACTGAATGATGAGAGACGAGGTAATTTTCTATTTTGTTTTCTTTCCTTTTGAGACCTGCAGATGCCCATACTCCTTGTCAGGAAGAAAGGCAAGTTTTTTTTTGGAAGTAACTAGGAAAAATGAAGGTGGTTGTCCTGAGATTCCAAATTCCTTTCATTTTTGTTAACCTGCTGGTAATAATAGTGGGAAGTCACCTTTGTTCTCATTGGGATTTATGCTTGGTAGAGATTGTATCTAAGTTGGTAACTGCAGGTTTCTTAGTTGTGTTGAAATTGCTAGAAATTGAAAAGAACAGCAATACAAAAACACACAGGCCTTCTAAAATTTTGGAAATTCCCTTTGTAATGAAAACCTCACCAATAAGTTGGTTTAGGCCAGGCGTGGTGGTGCATGCCTGTAATCCCAGCTACTTGGGAGGCTGAGGTGGGAGGATGACTTGAGCCCAGGAGTTTGAAGCTGCAGTGAGCTTTTATTGTGCTACGGTACTCCTGGGTTCCAGAGTGAGATTCTGTATCGTAAAACAACCATCATCATCATCATGAAGATAAGTTAGTTTGGGCATTTTATCACAAAGGCTGGCAATGGTGTTCCTTCCAGTGGGCTGGAGTGAATATCTTTTCTTCCTCAGCCTCCCACCCGTCAAACAGCAGAGCCCATGGACTGGAGGAGTTTCCTTTGATGGCAGATCCTAGGAATTTCCACAGGCTAACTGATCTGCTGTTGGGCTCAGCCCTTTCCCTTGTGGTGAACTTGCCTGGTTTTTTTTTTTTTTTTTTTGAGTTGGAGTCTCACTCTGTCACCCAGACTGGAGTGCAGTGGCCGAGCCTCGACCTGCTGGGATCCTTCCGCCTCAGCCTTCCAAGTAGCCGGAATTGCAGTCATGCACCACCATGCCCGGCTAATTTTTGATTTATTGTAGAGATGAGGTCTCGCCAAGTTGCCCAGGCGGGTCTCGAACCTGTGGGCTCAGGCAATCCACTCACCTCTGCCTCCCAAAGTGCTGGGATTACAGGCTGAGCCACCGAGCTCGGCTTTGCCTGGTTTTTTAAAAAAATTGTATCTGATCGAATGCCTTGCTGGTCGGCAAGCTGTTGTTTTAATGAAATGTCTCAAATAAAGTCACAGATGTGTATCCCCTTGTCATCACACCCTCCCTCATACCTCCCATATTTTGTTAGATTTGTTTTCTCGTAGTTTATGCCATACTGAAAATAGATGAATGCAGGCTACTGCAGGGATAGTGGGGCGTTCTCAGAGACATTCTTCTCCTGTCATGGGTCAAAGCATTCAAATATCCTGATTAGTGATATTTTTAAAAGCCTAATTATAGGCTTGAGATAGAGGCCTTAGTGGGGCTTTGGGGGAGTTTGTGAGACTTAATCTAGGAGCTGAAACAGGCTGTGTTTCAAAAAAAATTTTGCATCAATAAAAATACAGTTGGCAGTCATCAGCGTCCTCTGCTCACATAAATCTTGAACTTTTGACTTAATGACCATGGGAGAGTTCAAAGGGCAGGCTGGAGTGGTTGAAGAGCACTGCTCAGGGAGCTGGAGACAGGTCTAGCCTCAGCCCGGCCTTTGGCTGTGTGACCTTGATCAAATCACTTAGCCTTTCTGGATGACATTGATCACGTCAGCCGTTGAGCCAGATGGTCACCAAGGTCTCTCTTGGTACAGCCTTGTAATATGACTCCATGTTTTTCCTTTAAATCATTGGGCTGTGATCTCTCTTTTTGGTTCCAGAGAGAAAGTAGGTTATAAACCTTAGATGTCAGTAGTGGGATATGCAAGAGTTGCTGTGGTAGTAGGCTCAAGCAGTGGGTAGCTTCTCATTAAGTTTAAATTGCAAGGTTAAAAGAAATTCTATAATCCTACCATTTGTTGACAGAATCAATATCTGCCTAGCATATAGTTACTTGGAAAGAATGCTAGAACTGGGAGGGACCTTCTCGGAGCAACTCCTTCATTTTATAGCTAAAGCTTTTAGCAGTCATCCATCCGTCCGTCCGTCCATCCATCCATCCATCCATCCATCCATCCATCCATCCAGTAAACACTTGAGTGCCTGCTTCAAGCTGAAGACTACTCCAGCTATGCCCTTTAGGTGCTTGTTGGTCATCAGACATCAAAAGAATTATTTTTCAGTACAGAGACATCCTGATGTTGGAAGCACATGTCAGTCATGAAGTGGCCCAGAGAAAGAGTGTTGCATCTTCACTGTGGGATGGTGGTTGTAAAGAAAGGCTGTGTTGGAGTACTTTGAGGGAAGTTTCTGTGGGGTTGTAAATCTCTCTTAATTAAACCTGCCACATCTTAAGGGACTTCCTTTGTTGAAGTTCTACTTAATATTATCTCTAATTGGCAATAACTGTTCCAGTGTAGAAATGATCATTAGTAGGAATACTATACTCTGATGGGATTTGACTGGCTGATTGTGGCTAGGTTTTACTATTCCTTTAATCTGCTCATTATCAGTATTTAATGACTAAGAACATCACTCTTGTGCTACATGTCATATCAGAAGATCAAAGAATGTCAGAACAGCAGGGACCATACCTATCATTTTGGTCAGTTTGTTTACAGGTGATTTAGTATAATTCATTTTTTTATGCCATGGAAGGTTTAAACCACAGTTCTCTCTGTATTTATTAAGTGACTTTAAACCTACTCTTCATATACCCCTAAGATTATGTCAAGGAAGGTACATGAAGTTCAAACAATCTGATGTGTCCTTGGCTTGCAGATTCATCTTAAATTAGGTTGTTGAGTAAACATCCATATTGGGCATCTACTATGAACAAGGACCATCTTTGCTTTTGTAGGTCTTTATCTGGTAAGCCAGTTCCTTTTCCAAATGAAAGTTGTTAATGAGCTTTAGAGTGAAAGAGGCCTCCTTATATAGAGGAGCTTGTCTGAGGGGTTTGGACCATGTCTCTCTCCAGCTGCATTGCAGTTTTTCAGAGACCCTGGCATTTCCATGTGTTGAGACTGTAAAATATGGCAGGGAAGACAGAGGGTGTGGAGCTGCTGGTGAAGGAAACCCAGTAGGGCTGTTCTCACAGTATTATTATTTTTTCAGATCTTCCACATTTCTTCAAGTTTCACATAAAGCTAGTTTATTTCAGGAAGAGCCACTGTAGAATATAAAATATCCCTCCCCTCCTTTATTAAATATATTATTGAACTTGACATCTTCAAGTGAGGCTGTTGCATCTGTGTGATGTTTGCACTCACCAGAGCAGAGCAGATTAGCCAAACGGGAGCCCAGGCAGAGTGTTGTTGATATGTTTTCTGGTGCCCCCACATGCTTCGGATCTCAGGAACTTAGATGAGAAGCACTGTGACCATCCCCTGCCGCGTGGTTGTGTATCTGTTTTGCACGAGTACATTTTATAGGTGTAGCCGTGATGATTGAAATTTCACCCCAGGGAAGTGGCTACCTGCCAGAAATTCCAGCAGGATTTTTTCACCCTCCTTCTTTAATCATTCCTGAGGCACCAAGACAAAGGTGTGGGTTGCCAGTGTGCTGTTGCCTCAGGTCAGAGCTGTGCAGGCGCTCATGGTCTGGGGTGGTGATCCCTGTGCCCTTGCAGCCTCACCAAAGGCTTAGCCTAGTGAGCGCAGGAAAGAACAACATTCCAAGTTCCTTAAGCTAATTCCCACTTCTTGATGTTTTTAGTGAGCATAAAATTATGACTAATGGTAGGTAAGCACATATCTGTTTATTTCTTCTATATAAAAAAGAAAAGACATGCCAAAGGCTCAGCTCAGCAGTAATTGATGCTATCTGAAAGAGTGGCTGTATTAATATTTAGCTAATTCGTATGAATAGGCTATTGTGTTTACTTAAACAAATGACATGAGTGCAGACACCTGACAGCATGAGGTATGCTTTTCATTTAGGTCAGATTTGTAAAAGTCTTTGTGTAGCGACAAAGCTCATTATTTGTTTTGTGCTCTCAATGGTTTCTTTTTAGTGGCTGTGGATGGATTTTTCTAAGTAGAAGCTTTTAAAATGAAAGATTTTTGAAATTGTTTCAGTATACGCCAGGCCCTGGGAGTCTTGTGATAAATAGGAATCAAGTACTCCCTGGTGAACCCTTGAAAGAATAGGTGTGTTTATGGGCCCTTGACACCTAGTGCCAAATGGCTGCCCAAGTTGCCTGCTCGTTGCAAGCACAACTGGGTTCAAAGGAAAGAATGCAGTCTGTTCCTTCTCCCTCATCCTCCCTCTTCTTCCTCTTTGCTTTCTCTCTCTGGTATGCATGATGACCAGCTGTAGTTTTGCCCCTATTTGCACTGTCTTGGCATCATAGAGATGGCACTTAATCCTGCCATCTTGACATTTAGATTTGCACAGGAATAAAGAAGATACAATGTGCCCTTGTTAAGAAATCTCAGCCCCACCTTTTATAGCAGGTTTCAAGAGAAAGCATGAGGCAGATTGGGATAGGTGTTTTGGATTGCAATGATTCCAATTCCTGATTGTGCTGAGAGAGTCTGGCTGCTAAGTGAAGGATATTGTTATGGTGCCCATAGAACAGAGGAGACTTTTTTTTTTTTTGAGTTGAAGTCTCACTCTGTCACCCAGACTGGAGTGCAGTGTCATGCTCCTGGCCACCGCAGCCTTGACCTGCTGGGCTCCGGCGATCCTTCCGCCTCAGCC